>NC_142011.1:30741860-30886860 GCF_049901735.1 Notechis scutatus
CTTTGAAGCAGCAAATGACAGAGGGAAGGGAAAGGATTTGGGTTTTTTTCTTTGACAACTAAGAGATTTAAGCAAGAAACTGGCAAAAATCCACTTTGACATTAACAGGTATTTAAGCTGAAAATAAAATGTCAAAGGGATAATAAAGATTTCTGGATTCTCAAAAACTTTTAAAAGAAGGAAAAAAACAAAAGGGTGGGATCTGGAAAAATGGGGGCGACCACCTGGAAGTGAAAGGAATTAACAGTGAAACTTTAACAAGATTCCTAAAAGACACATTTTAACGGAAACTTTGTAACGAGATAAGAGAACCCCAGGAAGAGAAAGTGGAAAAAAGAATCAAGAAGAAACAGCTTTGGATTATTTGGATTACTTGGTGATTTTTGGATTTTTGGCTATTGGATCTAAAGGACTAAAATTAATTGGGTGGTTGTTTAAAAGTTTTTAAAATGGTATCACTCTTGGAAGAATTGAGAATGGAACTTAAAAAACAGAAAGAAGATGCACAAGAAGGAAGAGGTTCTTTTGGCTTCATATTTCAATTTTTAGAAATGGTGATCCTGAACTATGAGAAACAACAAGAAATACCTGTAGAACAAGAAGGGTGGGACAAAGAAGAAGCCATCTTCAATGACCAAGTATTTCTATGTGGGGAAAAGAAAGGAAAGGGGGGGAAAGAGAGTGGAAAATTTAAGATCTGAAAAAGCAACCCAAAAAAAGAATGGTTTGAAAAGTAATTACAACATTAGGAAGAAACAGAAGAGAGGATTACAGAAGAGAGAATCAGAATTAGAGAGAGAAGAGGTCAAAAAGGGAAGGGAGAAGAAGAGGGGGAAGAGGGAAAGGAAAAGAAATTATAAAGGACAGAAACAGACCAATCTCTTTATGCTGCGTCACCTGTAAAGTCATGGAATCAATTATTAACCAATCCATTATCCTCCACTTAGTGACATACAACCTACTCTCTAACAAACAATTTGGTTTCAGAAAAAAACTATCCTGCAATCTGCAACTCTTACACTGCAAAAACATATGAACTACACAACTCGATCAGGGCAAAGCAATAGACTCAATTTACATAGACTTCTGTATAAAGCCCTTGATTCAGTGGTACACGACAAACTACTCCTAAAACTAAAATCTTATGGTATCTCTGGACACCCTGGACAACACTCTGGACAATACTGCTACCCTTCAAAAAGACCTCGACTATGTATCAGAATGGTCAAACAAATGGCAACTTCAAATCTCAATAAATAAATGCTCTGTCTTACATATTGGCAAAAAGATCAGAAAATAAAATACAAGCTGAATAGTCAAGACCTTGTTGATGATCCAAACTCTGTCAAGGACCTTGGAATACTCATCTCTAATTATCTAAGTGCTAGAGCCCACTGTAACTACATAGCCAAAAATTAAGAGTTGTTAACCTAATCCTGCGTAGCTTTTTCTTTGGTCATATCACATTACTAACTAGAGCATACAAGACATTTGCTAGACCAATACTCAAATACAGCTCATCAGTCTGGAACCCACATTACGTATCTGATATTAATACAATTGAGAAAGTCCATAAATATTTCACAAGAAGAGTTCTCCACTCCTCTACTCGTTGCAGAATACCTTATGCCACCAGACTTGAAATTCTAGACCTAGAAAACCTAGAACTATGCTGCCTTCGGTCTGATCTAAGTATAGGATATAAAATAATACATTGCAATGTCCTACCTGTCAATGAATACTTCAGCTTCAACCATAACAATACAAGAGCACACAATAGATACAAACTCAAGCTAAACCACACCAAACTTGATTGCAGGAAATACGACTTCAGCAACAGAGTGGTCAATGTCTGGAATACTCTACCTGACTCTGTGGCTTCTTCCCCAAACCCCAAAAACTTTAACCTTAGACTGTCTACTATTGACCTCACCCCTTTCCTAAGAGGTCTGTAGGGGGTGTGCATAAGCGCACCAACATGTCTACCATCCCTGTCCTATTGTTTCTTTTTATTTTTCTTATATGTATCCATGTCATGTATTCATAACTATGTTTATACTTATACCTGTTATAATCGCTTGACAAAATAAAATAAATAAATAAAATAAAAACTGGTCAGAACCTGCTGAATTATGACTCTGGTCTCCAAGAAGCAGAAAGGAGAAGAGCTGTGTGAGGAAAATTGTTTAACTGCTCTACTTTGCAAATGACATTTGCTTGCTCCTGAAAATATTACCTGAGATAGAGCATAAATGATAAACTGCTAGAGATGAAGCAGTAGTTCAGAAATGTATTTCAAGATACACAAATATTACATGGCTTAATAACTTATTCTGTTTTAGTTTAGTATGGACACCAAACTGCACTAAGATTTATAGCTAAGTGTTTGGTAGGAAGCTAGCCAATTTTGATTCATTTAAACCATGGTTAAACATGATTGTATGCAGGGGTGGGATCCGACAGGGTTAACTACCAGTTCAGTGATTTACGAGGTTCGGTGATTTATGATGTGCTTCCCTGAACGCTGCATGCGCGCCTGTAAATCGTCATCAGCTTATTGCCTGGACAGCTGAGCAGCACTGTGTGCGAGAAACAGCATTTGAAAAAGCACTTTTTTCCTGCTTTTTCAACAGCAGCTGTGTCTCGCACGGCAGCTGAGGTTGAAAAAGCAGGAAATAAAGGTCAGGTAAGAGCCCGGATGGGCTGGTGTGCCAAAACTTCAGCAGACATAGAACTGGTTCTATGTCTGCTGCTCTTCAGAGCTACCAGTTCTACAGAGCCAGATAGAACCAGTAGAATCCCACCCCTGGGTGTATGGATGTTTGCGTTTCTGACAATGGAAAATTGGTGCAATTGAAGACTAGTTAGAAGGCTTGTAATATTCTATCTTTAAGAGATAGAATATTTATTTCAAGGGAGGGAATGGCCAATTTAGGTTCTGACTATATTCTATGAAGGCAAAATTAGAGAGCAAGACAATCCATGTGCATCTTGGAAAGAAATACAGAAAGAAGATTCTGACATTAGCAGTCTTAGTAGACAAAGAACAGGTAAAAAAGGGGTACAAAGTAAATGTCTAACACTCTATTTATGACTGAAGTCACAATTCCCACATCCCTTTTCACTGGCTTATGCATCCACCCATAACCCAAGTCTTTAAGGATTCTGGGTCAATTTCAGGGCAAAGACTTGCTGAGTTTGTTTGCCAAGATTTCTTTTGATGGGCAACATGTCAGTTCAGGTCAGTTCTATCTTGTGTGAAATTTTATTTGACAAATATCTGATTCAGCTTTTCATTCTATGCCCTTGCTGCTTGTTTTGGGCCACATATGTTATTCTGAAGCTTTCACACCTTATTCTTCTTCCTTCTGAAACTGAATGTCTATAACATGCAGGGACCTTCTTTAATTTCTCCATGTAAAAATATAGTCAATTACATCAAGGAGATCTACTTTCATAGTCTTTGCTATTGCTCAGTTGATCAGTGTTCTTAGAGAAAATAGTGTTTACCTCATTTCAAAACATCACCCTACTCCTCAATGCATTTTTGAGCATATCCCTTAGCCACCATATTTGACAACCCATTTGTACTCTACAATTCTTTTTGTTCCTGTGGGCAACTAGACAGGTTTCTAACATTGGTTCTCTTGGTAGAGAACTTTTTTTCCTTTTCTGCAGCCTTTCTTTATTTTATTTTTTTAGTCAATGGCTGATGCCCTTCCACATAGAGGGCTCCCTTTTGGTAATGCTGGAAAGACTGTAAAGTAGAACACCTTTTTTGAGTCCCTTAGAACAGTGGTCGCCAACCAGTGGGCCGTGGCCACGAGAAAATTTTGGTGGGCCGCAGAGAAATCTCACCCCCAGAGCACTCCCCAAAGCAATTAATCCAGGCTGCGCAGAAACACAAGGCTGTGCCACCCACATGGCCTGCAGGAACCATCTCCACCCACTCACTCCTTACCCAGGAACCTTGACTGCTAAATTGCTATTTTTCCTTTTTCTGACCATCAGCTGTTCTGCTGTGCTGGGAGATTTAAATTAGCTAGAAAGCAAGAAATAGTTGGATTTCTTGCTTTCTTGCTAGTCTTTAGATCTTCGGCTCTGCTTTTAAGCACAGCCAAACCTCCCTTAGGACTGAAGGTTCTATTATTCAGTGCAGACTCTCAGCAAGCAAATTTGAGAGACTAAGCTAGCATGATGACAGATAGATAGATCTCTGAGTGAATCTGTGATTCTGTGAGCAACTCAATCTGCCTGCCTGCTTTGCCTGATTTTGGGTAAAAGTTGCTCTTTTTTTATAAAAAATTCAATATTTATATAAATATTTATAATATTTACATACAAGCCATGCCCGGCCAGTCACATGATCACCAAGCCACACCCACAAATTAGGCCATGCCCACAGAACTGGTTAGTGGTCCCTAAGGTCCAAAAGGTTGGTGAACCCTGCCTTAGAAGACCAGACTGTAATGCAAGACTCTTCAAACCTGGTAAGTTTAAGACTTGTGGACTTCAATTCCCAGAATTCCTGAGCTAACACGACTGGAGGAGGAATTCTGGGAATTGAAGTCCGCAAGTCTTAAAGCTGTCAAGTTTGAAGACCCTTGCTGTAATGTTTCAATTTATTTTCTCTGGCTCTGTTAAATGATGTTCCCACTGGTTTTCATCCCCATTATCTGTGCACAGTACTTCATGTTTTCTCCAAAATATATTACTTGTTAATGCTATATAGTCTCTGCATTTCTCTTTTAACATACATATAGATATTTAAATTAATTGAAAAACTTTTACAGAAATAAAAGTTAAACATGAAATAAGAAAATAAAATGTATAGAAAGTTAACACGTAAAGAGGCTTGATATAGAAGATAGAAACAGTAGATTCCTTAAGCAGATGTGTTTCTTAAGCAGGGCTTAAGCACTTTACTGGGCCCATTACCATATTACATTAAAATTGCTTTATATGCAAAGAGAGCCTTCCTGAAAGTGAAAATCCAGCTCAAGCAATAATTATCCAAGCACAGCTCATTTATAATGTTAATGGAAGGAAGGATTATTTTTTTAAGGAAACATATAGAAGGGATAGCCTGGCTCTTAGCTAGTAGCATCTCATCAGGTGGGAGTCTGTCAGCTAGAGCCTCCATGTGTACATGTATTGAGAACAAAGGCAGAAAAAAGATCCTGAAATTAGCAACATCAGAATATCAGAGACAAAGAATAGGCCATCTCTCTCTCTCTCTCTCTCTCTCTCCCCAAACTTCTTCTTCTGGTTAGTAGGCTAAGAGTTTCTGAGTCTTAGCCTACTAAAAGTCAGGAACTCTGAAATCATATGTCCAACAAAATAAAGCAAGCATTTGCCCATTATGAGCCACAATGGTGCAGTGGTTAGAATGCAGTACTGCAGGCCTCTTCTGCTGACTGCTGTCTGCCAGCAATTTGGCAGTTCAAATCTCATCAGATTGACTCAGCTTTCCATCCTTCCAAGGTGGGTAAAATGAGGACCCAAATTGTTGGGGGCAATAGGCTGACTCTGTAAACTTCTTAGAGAGAGCAGTAAAGCACTGTAAAGCAGTATATAAGTCTAAGTGCTATTGCTATTGCAATGAAACACACACTATTAGGTGCTGCATTAAGCAATATACCGAATAGATTGCCAGTGCGGAGAAGTGTCTAAGACTACTGTAAAAGAAAACTTACCTTTCCTAAAGTTGTTTGTTTTTGCACTCTTCAAATGATGCTTTGAATACAGTTAGGCTAAGCGTGCTTGCAATGCAGCAATATAAACAGTGGAGTCCTCCAAGAATCTATATTGCAATAAATAGTTTTGTTTTCCTTTTTATCGTATCATAAATATTCTGAGATGAATAGTGATGTAGCCTAGTTTTCCAATAGCAAATGACCTACTATAGCTCAAGAAATACACCAATATATAGGATTGCAAACAACCCTAAAGGAAAATCACCAAATAAATGCAGTACAATATATGCCAGTTTCTAATGACCCTTACTGAAAGAAAATTCCTTAATTTCAAATTATGCTGATGAAGCCTGAGCTGGCAATGAGTAATTTACACATGGATGGTGGGTAACTCAATAAAAAAGATTCAGTTGCCGCTGAGAAAAGTATATTTCCTACAAGGCATCATTAAGGGTAAAAAAAAAAAACAGAATGCAACAATGACAGTATTATTGATATCTGCAATTGATCCTATGTTTATGATAATAATGCAATGCAGTTCTTATGCTTGCACATTGGGAAAGAATGGGTTAAAAAGCAGCATAAAAGTATAAAAGGATTGAAGAAAGTCTATTACATGTTGCATGCAATAGGAAAAAATGAATAAAAGAATTTTAACATTATTTGTGTGATGAGGAATGAAGGAATGGATAAGAGGTACTTGTTTCTGTTTTTCGTAATACTTGGAACCAGGAATAACCAATGAGCAAAATAGTAGAAATTCAGGGTATTTGTAAAATATGTTTCTAATATTTTGACATTTGTGCTGAAGATACTATGCGCATAATTTTTTGGTTGTCTAAGTGCACTGAGCAGCCTATGCTAAGAACAACAGAGTCTGTTTTGCAGTTTTGCATAGATGGGCTTTCTCAGTGATGGAAGCTTCCATCTGAAACACTTGCCATTTTGACATTTATGAGGCATCATTTGGGGGCCTGTGTAAGGTCTACCTTCAGCCTTATTTTCTGTCTCTGTTAGGTTTCTGCTTTCTATTTTATCCTCACTTTTTCAACAGTTTACTGCTTATATTTTAATGTATAATATGGCAACATAAAATATAGTAAATAATAATGATAAGTGGTATAAAATACATTAATAGTCATAAATCATTTCCTTTTAAAAAATATCCTTAGCTGAGAACATCTTATAATGTCCAGTTCCCAAGAGAAAGAAAAGAAATAGACAGCACTAATACAATACAACAAACAAACACCAGAATTGTTAATCTCTTGAAATCTGTCATCCACATTTACTCTATTTTCAAGGCCAAGCAGCTGACCCATTTTCTTTGGGAAGGACTTGTCACTGGGGATGTAAAAGGCCACCTTTGATCAAAGCAGGACTTTCTAGCAAAGTAATCCTTGCCTGAAAAGAACAGAAAGAAAGGGAGGTATGGAAACAAATTCCTTTGGAGGTGATTAGCTTTGATGTGAAGAAGCCAGAAGGTCTCTGCCAGTATAAAATAGCATAAATATAACTCAAAGACTATCAAATATGTCCAAAAACAAAGACTTGCATTTCCCAGTGTTGCTTCTGAAGTAACAGAAGGAATTTCATAATCTACATCAAGTTTACCTTTGTAATAAAATCTACTACAATTGTCAAATAATTACACTGTCATAATAGCTATTTGGCAAATAGCTATTATTGTCAAATAATTACACTGTCCCATAGCTATTCGCTCTAAACACTATACATATAAACTAGCTTTGATCTAAATGGATTTCCAAAGTTTTCTCCTTCATTTTTGGAGAGTTGTGGCCTTAATAGAATAGATAGAATAGAATTCTTTGTTCACCAAGTGTGACTGGACACACAAGGAATTTGTCATGGTGGATATGCTCTCAGTGCACATAAAAGAAAAGATACATTCGTCAAGAGTCACGAATCATAAGGTACAACACTTAATAATAGTCATAGGGTAAAATAAGCAATCAAATCATACTAGGAAACAGTCAATATAAATTGTAAGGATACAAGTGACAAGTTATAGTCATACAGTCATAAGTGGGAGGAGATGGGTGAAAAGAAGGATGGGAGGATTAATAGTAATAGTAATGCAGACTTAGTAAATAGTCTGACAGTGTTGAGGGAATTATTTGTTTAGCAGAGTGATGGAGTTCCAGAAAAAAATGTCCTTGTGTCCAGTTGTTCTGGTGTGCATAGCATCATTTTGAGGGAAGGAGTTGAAACAGTTTATGTCCAGGATGTGAGGGGTCTGCAAATATTTTCACAGCCCACTTTTTGACTCGTGCAGTATACAGGTCCTCAACTGAAGGCAGGTTGGGAGTAACTGTTTTTTCTGCAGTCCTAATTACTCTCTGAAGTCTGTGTCTGTCCTGTGGGGTTGCAGAACCAAACCAGACAGTTATAGAGGTGCAGATGATAGACTCAATAATTCCTCTGTAGAACTGTATCAGCAGCTCCTTGGGCTGTTTGAGCTTTCTGAGTTGGTGCAGAAATAACATTCTTTGTTGTGCTTTTTTGATGGTGTTTTTGATGTTAGGTGTCCATTTTATGATCTTTTGCAGATAGAAACCCTTACTGACCTTTTCTCTTTTTTGAAGATACCACATACATAAAAAGTGGAAAGGGTTGCAGTGATGATATGGTCATTCCTTTCTCCAGTTCTCTCTTATTCTTACTACGTTGGCATTATTCTTTCTGCTTCATCACTGTAAATCATGATAAGAATGTGGCTATATCTCGTTAGAAGATATCTGAAGGCTTTTTGGAAGAAAGCTGAGAAATGTGCTACCTAGAGCATGATGGGGACATTTCCCTATGTTCATCTCTGAAACACAAAACAGGAAAGCAGGAAGCAAGGTGTCAGCCTTGGAAGCCATTTTTTACTTGGAAGCTTCAAGGCTGCCACATTTAGTGCCTGGGAATTTGGGAGGGGGGATTTCATAGAGAGGTAGAAAATTAGATTCAACAACATTCTTTCTCAGAGAGTCAAGGACATGTTACTCTGCACCTGAAAAGGAGTGTCTGGAGGAATATCTCCAGTTGGGATGATGATTTGATTAAGCTATGTGATGGACTGAGGGGTGCAGGGGGAAGTAGAAGCAGTGATAGACACAGGCTGCACCAGATGCCTAATTGGGTTCCCCATTGTTGAGCAATTAGGAATAAAGACAAGACTCTTGGTGCACCAAATTTGTTTCGAGCAAGTCGATGGGACATTGATAGTTTCTAGGAGTTTATTGGTTTGGAGTTGGTTAGTTGAAATGCTGACACAAGGAGGACTGGGAAGGATGAAGAAAGGAGACCACAAAGCTATTTCTTCCCACTTCATTTTATGTACACCTTCCCTGTCCTCCTTGCTTCCTGTTTCCCCCATTCTGTTGAGATTTGTGTCTAAGGGAATCATCTAGCTCTTTTACAGTAACTAATGCTATGCCAAAAGCTGCTTTGTGTGAGGATTTTTCTTGCTGTCATTTTAGAGCTTATTTTCTTCTTAAAAGTGGCAGATGGTGCTAGAATAATTTTCTATTGCTTATCTTTCCATTGCGCTGAAGCTCCCCAAGTGGCCACAATTCTCATTCTAAAAAAGCCCTTTGGGAAGATTTCTCTGTGGGTTTAATTGAAGCATAAGAAGACAGAGAAGCTGCAGATCACTTGTGAGATTATTGTAAATAAAAAGAAAGGACATCCATATGTACCTCTTGGCCACTCCATAATTAAATCAATGCAACACCCCCCACGAGAATTTTCAGCCTTTATGAAACTGTGAACTGTTTTGAAAGATGTTTTGAAAGTAAACTCACTTTTGTCAAATTAAAAAAGAATTAAAATAATTAAGAGTAAAAGATTCAGGTAAGCCATTCAATGTGTATTGACAGCTGCTTTAACAGATGGTTTGTCTCTGACTAAGAAACTTCTTACATCACCAATCAACCTTTACCCATATTGTATGGTAGAAGATCAATTCCACGTTGCTACATTCTTGAATACCAAAGGAAGGGCAAGTATTAACATGAACAAAGACTGCGTATAAATAGATACAGCTCAGAACTGCAGCCGATTGATCCAAGTTTCCTTATGTTAGCCCACATTATAATGTACTTTTAAAAAATGGTTGGAATAAAGTCTATCTCCTTTATGTATTTCATTATTCCAAGAAGGTAAATGATGAAAAATTAAGGAAGACAAAATGAAATACTTTTTCATACAGTATGAAATAAAAGAATGGAATTATTTTGAGAAAATGTAGGCAGTAAGATAGAAATAAATATATTTTCATCATTTTGGAAATAAAAGTTAGGGGAAATACCTATTCCAGTGAAAGAGAAGTAATAAAAAGTAAGTATTTTCCATGTCAGTTGTATAAATAAAATTCATAAGTCTAAATAATTGTTGTAACCACAAATGGGAAACAGACTGTAATGTATAATTCTCAACAGAACAATAGAAAGATATTTGTAATTATAGCTTCAGCAAACATCTGTATAGTATGAGGTGTTAAGGGAAAAAGTCATATTTTTATAGAATCTTATTCCCGATAGGATAAATGAAACTCTATACACATACTTCAGGGAAGAGTAGGTAAAAAATTTCATGGCAGCAAGACTGCAACTCTTATACAGCTTGATTTGTGTGGGCTTGCATCTAAATATAAAAGAAAAGAGTTATTTGATACAGATTTCTCTACCACCTGCTAGCTCCTTGAAAACCATTAACAACAATAAGCTGATCTCCTCCAGAGTGTTGGACTATCTTGGGAGTTGTAAATCAGTACATCTGAAAGTACTAGGCTGATAGATGTAGAGTTGCTATTTTAAACTGGGTTTTGGAAGGTCCAGGTTTAAATTTCTATCATTCAATTATAAAGCTTACCCACAACTTTGAAACAACCATTTGTTCTCAGTATAACCTAGTTTATAGAACTGAAATAGAAAGTGAATGAATTGCATGCACCAGCTTGATCTTCTTGAAGGAGCATTAAAATAAAATGTAGTAACTAACAAGTAAGTTGACATATAGTTATGTTAGCCAGTGGAAGAACTCTAAAAATCTTATGAATTGTATCAGTTGGGCCTTTAGATTTAATTGGCGATTTAAGAAGAATGATAAATCCAGCCACAAAGTGCCTAATCCACTTAGGAAACAAACCTAGTTAGCTGAGGAGTGTGTTGCTCATTTCTTAAGTCATAATATGATTTAAACTTGGGAAGGATGTATAACCAAGGTTTTCCATTTTCTAAAGGTTGTGCTTTCGAGACAGATTACATTTTTCCCATGATCAATATTGTTAGATATTGGCATACTTACCACCTATTGGTTGAAATCGCAAGAGTGGGAAAATCAAACAGCCTCCATTGGTCAAAGCCACAGCTAGCTCAGTTATATAAAGAGCTGCAGTTGTATGCCTTTTTTCTGTAGAGAATAAAATAGAGTTGAATGAGCTGGAGCCTCTTGTCGTCTATACCCAAGATCTAACAAATATATATTTTCTTAGATAAAGAAACATAGCTACACGTTATTCATTTAAATTTTATTGAAAAGTCCTCCAAACCACAGCAATCAATGAATCACATGAACAACAATGGATAAAAGATAACAACATCCATATCATGTAGGTTCTACAGATCTTACCACAAGCATTGAAATCTCCCATCATAGTTTGCTTGCTCTTTTCCTTCAGTAATTCTTTCATCTGTTAAATAAAGGAACACTCTTCTTCAACTTGCCAAGTTGCCTTGCTGATTCTGCTATTTGCCAATACTGCTGCTGCTCAGTCTTCCAAATCTACTTTCATAATATCAATGTGGTGTGATATCTCTCTAAAACAGCAACATGGCATATCCTTATAAAACAATATTGTCTGATTATTGCCCCCCCCCCAAGCTGTGTGCTTTCTCCACTTCTCTTCTCCCTATATACTGCATCTCAAATGATCCATCTGTTAAAATACTGAAGTTTGCAGATGATACAACAGTGATTGGTCTCATTCAAGACAATGACGAATCTGCATATAGACGGTTGTACAACTTGCCTCATGGTGTGACCGGAATACTCTGGAACTGAACATGCTCAAAACCATAGAAATGGTGGTAAACTTTAGGAGAAACCCTCCCATACTACCACCTCTTACAATACTAGACAATACAGTATCAACAGTAGAGACCTTCAAATTTCTAGGTTCTTTCATATCACAAGACCTAAAATGGACACCTAACAGCAAAAATATCATCAAAAAAGCACAACAAAGAATGTTCTTTGTGTGCCAACTCAGAAAGCTCATACTGCCCAAGAGCTGCTGATACAGTTCTACAGAGGAATTATTGGGTCTGTCATCTGCACCTCTATAATTGGTTTGGTTCTGCAATTCAAACAAGACAGACACAAACTTCAGAGAGTAATTAGGACTGCAGAAAAAACAATTACTACCAACCTGCCTTCAATCAAGGACCTGTATACTGCACCAGTCAAAAAGAAGGCTGTGAAAATATTTACAGACCCCTCAAATTCTGCACATAAACTGTTTCAACTCCTACCCTCAAAACGATGCTATAGAGCACTGCTCACTAGAACAACTAGACACAGGGACAGTTTTTCCCCGAATGCCATAACTCTACTAAACAAATAATTCCCTCAACACTATCAAACTATTTACTAAGTCTGCATTACTATTACTATTAATCCTCCCATCCTTCTTTTCACTCGTTTTCTCCCACTTATGACTGTATGACTGTAATGTTGTTTCTTGTATCCTAACGATTTTATTGACTGTTTCCTAGTATGATTTGATTGCTTATTGTACCCTATCACTATTATTAAGTGTTGTTCCTTGTTAGGGTTTGGAGATTAACCCCTAGAAGAGTATTGCAGCAGTAGTCAAGCCAGGAAGCCAAACGAGAGTGGAAGGGCCCCAGAGTATACACACACTGAACACAAACACTGTTTGTAGTTTAAATAGTTTTTAATCCAGTTAGAGTTTAAGCATTGTCATTCAGTCCATTAAGTCATTCACAGTATTTCCATCCAGTAAGACTCACTAGTATAGTCCAAGTTAAGAGTCCTTGCAATATCTTTATCAGCCGATAAAGATATCTTCTCCTCCTCCGGTTTCACTCTCCAGAGAAACAAACGCTGGATATTCAGCAAACAGTAGCAAACAATAACAGTTCAGTCACAGGCACTCACAGTCAGTAATCACAGTTAGTCGCAGCAGCACACAGTTACAGTCAGTCACAGTTACAGCCAGACAGTCAGCTTTCCAGCTTCTAATGCTTCCTTATATTGTAACTTCTAACCGCACCCTTAATCGGCTAATTGCCTGCTGCATTGTGCTTAAAGTGATAAGCACTTAAACCATGATATCTAAGTTTTATATATTTATTCACCCAAACCATATTTGGTATCAATGTTATACCTAACATACTCCCCTTTTGGGTTAAATAAATATATAATACCTTTACAATCTTATCCCATATTTTTCACAACTCTCCTGGTGCTTACTGGCACCTTGGGCTTTAGTAAAATTATCAGCTAAATTGTCCTCGGACATACAGTACTCTAGCTGAATCATCTTACTTCTTACAGATTGTCTTACGTTTAGGTATCTTAGATCTGTATGCTTGCTCCTTGTTTTTACTCCAATATTTGTGGCCATTTGAATTGCTGCCTGATTATCTTCATGTATAATTATAGGATAATCTACAGTTATACCTATATCAATTAACATTTGTTTATACATTATTAACTCTGTACATAACAATGATAAACAGGAGAATTCTGCCTCCATAGTAGACAAACTTATATGCTGTTGTCTTATTGACTTCCAGCCTATTAATGTATTACCCAGCATTATGGCTGTTCCTGAAGTCGACTTTCTAGTGTCTCTTTCTGATGCAAAACTAGCATCTGCATAAGCACTCAGAATTAAATCACCCTTTGGTTCTAAATACAATGAATAATTCATTGTCTTTTTAAGATATCTTAATATCCTCTTAACTGCTATCCAGTGTCTTTCACATGGTGCAGAATTGAATCTAGCCAACTGATTCACGCAGTACGATATATCTGGTCTAGACCAATTACTAATATAACTCAAACTACCAATTAAAGATTGATAAATCACCTTATCAAACTCCGGGCTTTGTTCATCAGTGTTGCTAAACTCCTGACTCATTGGAGTCTTAGCTGGCTTACAAAGCTCCATCTTGTAATCTTTTAGTAATTTGCTTATCTTATCTTCCTGAGATATCTTAAAACCTTTCCGTGTTTTCTTTATATTCAAACCGAGATACTTCTTTATCTCCCCTAATTGCTTGATCTTTATTCTCTTTCCTAATGATGCTATTATTTTATTTGCTTCATCATTAGTTTCAGTTATCAATGCAATGTCATCTGTGAATAGTAATAATAATGATACTTTCCCATTTGTCTCCCTCTTAAACAGACATGGATCGGCTAAACCAGCTTTAAATCCTATATTGTCTAGTTCCTTTACAATATACTGGTTCCATTCATAGCCTGATTGTTTAAGACCATAGAGGCTTTTCTTTAACAACCAACAATCATTATTATCCTTATTTTCACTTTTAATACCAACAGGTTTATTCATATAAATAGTATGTTTTAATGGGGCGTGCAAGTAAGCAGTTTCCACATCTAAATGGTTAACTATATAGTTTTTACTAGCTGCCCACACTAAAGCTGCCCTCAAGGTTGCTGCCTTAAGACTAGGTGCAAACACCTCATCGTAGTCATTAGCATTCTGCCTAAAACCTTGGGCTACTAACCTTGCCTTATGGATTAAATTACCATCCTTATCTATTTTTACCTTAAATATCCATTTGCAGCCAATGGATTTCTTTCCTACAGGTAATTTGACATTTTCATACACCTTCATATCTCTTAATGAATTCAGTTCCTTATTCATTGCTGCATACCATCTTTCTTTTTCCTTATTAGGATACTTTTTAATTTCTTCTACAGAATTAGGAACTTGATTAATCTGGCACACTGTGTTAGCCTGGTACCTATCAGGCGGTCTAGATACACGTGTAGTTCTTCTGGGAATTACAGGGCTTACAGGAGGACTTTGTTGAACTACTACCTGTTCATCTTCCTCATCCTGTTCAGCTATTGAATCTGTTTCTTCCTTTATGGGCACTATTTCATCCTGTATTTGTCTCTTTACTTTATTTTTAAAGTTACAGGGATAACTAATGGGATTTCTATAGGATTCAATAATTACATCTTTATTGGCATCCTGTTCTAATTTCTCCCATCCTTCATGTTCTAGAAATTGGGCACTAGCACTACATAACACTTTAGATGTGCCTTTCTCCCAAAATCTATATGCCCTATGGTTTGCCTGATAACCAACGAAGAAAAATCTTTTAGCTCTATGTTGCCCTTTTTTTCTGATTTGTGCAGGAATATGCACCCATGCTGGTGCACCAAATGTGTGCAGGTAACTTAGGTCAGGTTTCCTGCCATGCCATCTGGTAAATGGTATTTCACCTGTTGTTGTATTAACTACGTTGTTTAATATGTTATTAGCACACATTGTAGCCTCCCCCCACAAAGAATCAGGTAACCCAGAATCATTTAACATTGTTCTAACCATTGCCTGTAGTGTTTGGCCTCTTCTTTCAATAAAAGCGTTATGTTCTGGCCTGTATGGAGCAGACTTCTTATGCTCTATTCCAGCTATCTTAAGTCTGTTCTGGAATTTATTATTAATAAATTCCGTGCCATTATCTGTCACCAGAGTTATCAGTTGTCGTTTAGACTTTCTTTCAGCAAACCTAAGCCAATTGAAAAAATGTTGATATGTTTCAGTTTTGCTTTTCATTAAATAGCAAAACCCATATCTAGAATAATGGTCCATAATGCTCAGTATATATCTAGCACCCCCCATACTGGGTTTCTTTGGACCTATTATGTCTGCAAATACTACTTCTAAAGGTTCTTTTGTTTTGAAACCATTTAGCCTATTTGCAGGCAATACCTTGCTCTTATCTTCACAGCAAACATTACAACGCAAATATTTATCACAAGGTTTTAACCTTATTCCTTCAGATAACTCAACTGTACGTTTTAGCATTTTAAAATTTACATGCCCCAAACGCCTATGCAATAAATGGATACATTCTTCATGAGGCTTTGTATTATTAAATACAGTCTGAGCCTCCCCTTTCTTACTATTATCTAAGACATATAATGTTCCATTTAAAGCTGCAGTTACCCTTTTGTTATCTTTTTCAATTATGCAATTATTATCTTTAAAAGTAATTACATAACCTAATTTATCTAATACCCTTACTGAAAGCAAATTAAACTTTAGTTGCGGTACATACAACATTTTTATATCCTGGTTTATGTACGGACAACGTGCAAAACCTTGACCTTTCGCTTTCAGGTTCCAGCCATTGGGAAGAGATATATGTTGAGAGCTTGTAGACATTTTTATAAATTTTGTCTTATCTCTTGTGATGCAGTGGGATGCGCCACTGTCAACCACCCATAAATTATTCTTCACATCAGAGTTGTTAAACGTGGCTAGTTCAAATGCTTTCTTTGGCTTTTTTACATTCTGGCTTTTTCTCTTTTTGCAGAATCTTGCCAAATGTCCTCTGCCTCCACAATTAAAACACTTTTTAATTGTGTATGCCGTCGAAGATAAATTCTCTTCTTCCAGGTGCTTTACTTTGCTTTGCTGGTTTCTTTCAAGCTTTGAAGATAATTTCTCTTCTTTCTTATCTTCTCTCAGCTCGTCACGCTCACGCCTTCTTCTGGCTTCTTCTAGTAGCCTGCCTGTTATGTCGGTTAATGAGAGGCTTTCTTTTGGCAATACCTCTAACGAAGTCACATAGTCATCATAGCTTTGATCTAATGAAGATATTATTATGTAGACTTGTTGCAGTTCATTAAATATAAGCTCTTTTTCTTGCAAATCTTGAAAAATGCTCTTCATACAGTTTAAATGAACTAACATATCTCCATTCCTCTGAAGATGCGTTCGAAAAAGCTTCCGTGTAAGATTTATATGTGCTCCTACACTGTCCCGAACATAAATCTTCCTGAGGTTCTCCCAGCAGTTTGCAGCATTTTCTTCTCCACGAATATGGACAAGCTGCTGATCACAGAGAGTCAGTCCTATGATGCATAAAGCCTGCTCATTCTTCAGTTTAAAGTCTTGTAACTTTTCGTTATCATCATCATTAGCAGGATCCCAGCTACTCACATCTGGTGGGTTTGCTATAATGTCCCACAAACCTTCTCTGCGTAGAAGTAAACTACATTTCATTGACCATGAAACATAGTTTGTTCCATCCAGCCTGGATATCATGGACAGTTGTGACAAATTTACTTGTGCCATTGCTCTTCAGATATTTTGACTATTTTAAACTAATTAAAACAGTTTGTTTTTACAGTAATGTGCAACTCACACCAACTCTCTCTGCTATATCCTGGTTAGTTAGACTATGCTGCTGGGCCCATAACCAATGTTAGGGATTTGGAGATTAACCCCTAGAAGAGTATTGCAGCAGTAGTCAAGCCAGGAAGCCAAACGAGAGTGGAAGGGCCCCAGAGTATACACACACTGAACACAAACACTGTTTGTAGTTTAAATAGTTTTTAATCCAGTTAGAGTTTAAGCATTGTCATTCAGTCCATTAAGTCATTCACAGTATTTCCATCCAGTAAGACTCACTAGTATAGTCCAAGTTAAGAGTCCTTGCAATATCTTTATCAGCCGATAAAGATATCTTCTCCTCCTCCGGTTTCACTCTCCAGAGAAACAAACGCTGGATATTCAGCAAACAGTAGCAAACAATAACAGTTCAGTCACAGGCACTCACAGTCAGTAATCACAGTTAGTCGCAGCAGCACACAGTTACAGTCAGTCACAGTTACAGCCAGACAGTCAGCTTTCCAGCTTCTAATGCTTCCTTATATTGTAACTTCTAACCGCACCCTTAATCGGCTAATTGCCTGCTGCATTGTGCTTAAAGTGATAAGCACTTAAACCATGATATCTAAGTTTTATATATTTATTCACCCAAACCATATTTGGTATCAATGTTATACCTAACATTCCTTATGATTCTTGACTCTTAACAGATAACAGATAATCAGAGTTGGAAGGGACCTTATAGGCCATCTAGTCTGACCCCTCCACCCAAGCCAGACCCTACACCATTTCTGACAAATGGTAGTCCAATTTCTTCCTGAAAGTCTCAAGTGATGGCGCTCCCTCAACTTCTGAGGGCAAACTGTTCCGTTGGTTGATAGTTCTCGCTGTCAGAAAGTCTCTCCTTATTTCCAGGTCAAATCTCTCCTTGTTCAGTTTCCATCCATTATTCCTTGTCTGGCTTACAGGTGCTTTATAAAATAGCTTGACCCCTTCCTCTCTGTGGCAGCCCCTCAAATATTGGAAGACTGCTATCATGTTTCCCCTGGTCCTTCTCTTTACTAGACTAGCCAAGCCCAGTTCCTACAACCATTCATTGTATGTTTTAGCCTCCAGTCCCCTAATCATCCTGGTTGCTCTTCTCTGTACTTTTTCTGGAGTCTGAACATCTTTTTTATAATGTGGTGAAAAAAACTGGATGCAGTACTCTAGGTGTGGTCTTCCTAAGGCTTTGTAAAGTGGTATTAGTACCTCACTTGAATGCCCATCATGATTAGTACCTCACTTGAATGCCCATCATGATAACAATTTGATAAAGATTGCTACTATATGCTTTCAAAACAGGTCCCTGATTCAAACAGGAAAATTCCACATATATCCCTGATTTAAAGCATTCTTCTAAATTCCTATAATCTAAATATAGAGCAACAGCTGGCCACAACAGGATCAAATATAATAATCATGTAACAATGTTTTTTAATCCTCTGCTTTAAAACAAATACCACAGAATCTTTTCATATTGTTGCCACTCATAGTTTAATGCATTAATAAAAACATCTGTCTCTGGGTAAAAATAAATTAAAAATGGATTTGTAGGGTTTAATTCTCTGCCCCCATTGAGTTGCCTGCCTGCTATGTTTTACTTATTACAGAGAACAGCTAGAATATAATTTGATAGACTAAGGCAACATTATGCTAAAAATGTTATTCTTTCCTGTCTCTACAAGTTAAGGATGGAAAAAAAAGTTTGCATTCTCGTAACAAGGAAAACACTTACCTCTGGTCAACCTGATTAAATATTTCCAATTATTGTATAAAGCTACTGCCTTGGTGAAAAAGAAAGCAATTCTTTATTTGTTAAAATGTCATTCTATTAAATCTAGGTTATTTGAAGCTTTTTCTGTTAGTGCCAGGCAGAGAGAAAAAGAAATCTGTCAAATGTTTTAAGAGGGTGGTGTTTTCTCCCATTCTTTTTCCTGCAACACCAGCTACAAGGTGTCAAGAAGAGAATGAAATGTGTTCTTTCTACTCTGAACTGTGTATCACTTAAAGAGCTAAGAATGTATTGCTAGTGTGCCTTCAGATATTGGCTTATCCTAAATTCAGGAATATTTTATTGCCAGCACTGTTTCTTTTTCAAAAGGGGTTCTATATCCCAGTTGGCCTAATATTTCTCTCTATCCCAAGATATAATTCCATAGGTCAGCATGTAAAATTCAATAAGAAGCACAACACAATATTCCTAAAACAGGAAAAGCCATAAATCACAGTTGAACTCTCAGCCCAGTTCGGGCAAACCAGTAGCTCTGAAGATCAGCTGGGAGCAAACCGGTTTGCTCCAATGATCAGCTGTTGGGCCTAGGTGCCCACCCCTAGTCTATGCTTCATTTCTGGATTTCCAGCTCAGCTGCTTCACGTGGCACAGCCAATTGCCACGCATCAGCTGTTTTACACACAGGGCTTGCAGCAGAAGATGAGTTGTAAACGCTGCGCATGCGCTCACCAAACCGGTTGTTACACCGGTTGAATCCCACCCCTGCTACAACCTCCTTTTTTGTTGTTAAATTACAAACATCAAATATTCAGCTCAGTTTCCTTCTATCTACACACATCTCAAAAGCTGCATCTTCTTTGTTCTTCTTTCATACTTCTATGTTTTGTGGAGCTTCCATGTCTATGTCTTACGCCTTGGTAAGACAACACTTGGAATACTGCACCCAGTTTTGGTCACCACAATGTAAAAAAGATGTTGTGACTCTAGATAGAGTGCAGAGGAGAGCAACAAAGATGATTAGGGAATTCAATATGTGTAGCTTGATGAAAAGGAGGACTAGGGATGACTTGATAGCAGCGTTCCAATATCTAAAGGGTTGCCACAAAAAAAGAGTGTGTCAGCCTATTCTCCAAAGCACTTGAAGGCAGGACAAGATGCAATGGGTGGCAACAAATCAAGGAGAGAACCAATCTAGAACTAAGGAGAAATTTCCTGACAATTAATCAACCTGCTTCCAGAAGTTGTGAATATTCCAACACTGGAAGTTTTTAAGAAGAGATTGGATAGCTATTTGTCTGAAATAGTATATAGGGTTTCCTGTCTGAGCAAGGGTTTCGACTAGAAGACCTCCAAGATCCCTTCCAACTCTGTTATTCTGTTATATCATACATCCACAAATTATGTCCTTTTTAACTGGGATGGTGAAGGAGAGGGTTAGGGTTAGGCATGGCCCATTCAAAGCAGAACTCTCCAAGAATTTCCACAAAGTTCACAAAGATTCAGAGAACCTCTTAGTAATTTCCCATACTAAAGGAAGGTATAAACTAGATTGTTACATCCAGATGGACATTTTAATGTGGATTGGGTATAGTTTATTATAATTTCATTGTTTATAATTTACTTTATTAGACTAATTTCTTTGGGCTTGCACATTGTGTCACCATGAGTAATCTGCCCAAGTTTTACTTCCTTTTACATATTTGTTCTCTTCAATGGAATTATGTATTTGGCCAAAAACACGTAATTGGAAGATATGCCAGTTTTTTCAAGTTCTGAAACAGTGTCTTTTTCTTTTCAAGTGTTTGAAGGGTAGAAAGGAAGGAGAAAGGTGACTTTTGGAGTGATGGATTTTCAACCTGACCAATATTTCAGCATTCCAAAATGCTCGGTTTCTACCTACTTTGGAGAAGAAAAAGCCCAAATAAACAAAAAAGAGCTTCATTGTACCTATCTTTGAACAAGTTTCCATGTAACATAAAGCTGTTTTGTAGTAGAATTTTTGCAAAGCCCAGATACATTTTAGGCATTAGGTTAAGTGGTGTTTTGCATTTGATTACTCATACTAAATTTACAAATTAACCTATTGCTTGTTTATTAGCCTATGATTAGATTCTGCAATGCTTTCTTTCATACTGAATTTTGAGCAAATAGGCATGTTGAATGATGATGCCACATAGGGTGAAGAACAAAGTAGAGAGATTCATCCCTCATCTGAGTCAAATCATCAGTTCGGTTTGGAACATGCATTCAGCATGATTTGAAGATTTGAATCATTTTGGAAAAATATAGTCAATCATTTTGTTTCTACTTTCACATTTGATTCTGAAACTTTATTCAATCTGAAGATTCAACTGAATCAGGTTTGAATCAAATCATCAAAGCCCTGGTGAGAAATAGCATTCATATGACAGCACTGTTTCAAAGGAGAGCAAAGAAGAGCAGTCTTCTAGTAAACAATGCCCAAATTATTGCTCTCTAGGGAGAATTGCTTTACACATTCATCTGCCATACATAAACATAAATCCCAGTATTAGAGATTTAGTTACATATAAATGCTTCAAATAACAATACAGAAAAATGACTAATAACAGGGCTCAATAAGGGACAGAAAATACTTTGCATATTTTGAAAAAGCAGAAACCTATGATTTTTTTTTTCAAAATGGCTGTTGGGAGAGGTTTTGTAAATGACTGAAAATATTGATGGGATTTTTATTTTATTGATAATGAGAATATTTTTGTTGCTCTGGGATTGCCATTGTTTGAGACAGCACAACACCCTGAGCTACTGACAGTTTTTGTAGTAGTCTGCTTTTGGTCAGAAAATATTTCTCAGCCTATGATACTAATTGTGTGTCAGGGTTATTAGGTACACAACCTAATGAGCTAAATTCTACTTTATTATAAAGCTACATTAACAGACTCTAGCAAGTCTGGAAGTATTTTTCTCCCTGGTCCCTTTACAGTCCTAAAACTAGAGTCTTTTCTGAGCCTCTTGCCCTATCCACATTCTTGCTCCAGGCTCAGCTGCCTTTTATCTGACCATTCCCTTGGCTGCATCTTTTTGTTCTGCTTTCCAATGTCATTCCCTTGTACCATTACACTGGTCGTATTCTCTGCATTTTGGGGTCAAAAGAAAAAAAGGTAATCATTGATAGGGTTCACAAAATAAGGCTGTTAGGAATAGCAATGACCTTATGTGAAAGAAGACTCCAATGATGCTTATAAATGCTGTGTAGGTTGCCACTATGAAAACCCTATGTATCTTGGAACTAACTTTTGTCCTAAATCTACCTTCTGCAAATAGAATCTATTTACCTAAGGCCTGCCTATGTGTTGAGAGTCCACACCCTATATAGAAGAGCCCCTCTTATGGGATATAGAGAGCCCCTTTTATGGGATGCCCTCCACCTTTGAGATGTACCAGAGTTGCGATGAATTTGTGCTTGATATTGGGTTGTGATGTTGATAGTATTTATTAAGATTGCTGTACTGATATATTTAATGCTTTTTCTTTATTTTAATGTATGATATGTCTTGAATGTTATCATGCAAGCCACTTAAAGGCATAGCAATATAGATGTATTTATAATAAATCAGTAAATATGTGAGCACTGTCTGAACAGAAGATGTAATCTTCCTATTCCACTAATCTCTCCTGCCCAAATAATCAACATTTTAGTATACTTGGAGCAAAAAAAAAAAAAGGTCCCACTCCCTTCAAAGATACTAGGTTATTTTAGAATAATACATTTGAATTGGAATATAGGTCATTAGCAATTTTTAATAATAAATCAATCCTTGGGGAGTTCAAAACATCTCTTTTCAATTACACACCAATCATAGTTACAAGCCTCTTGGCCTTGGTGGTTAGAGATATCTAAGTGTAAAAGTCTACTTTATTCAAAATTTGAGGTCTTATTCTAGATTTTTCAGTGCCTTGCAGCCTGATGAGAGAGACTCAAGAAAAGGTTTTCTTATTTGCAGAATATCCCAGGCAGTGAAAACTATTATCATAGCACATTATTCTTTTATATTGTCCAAACATGGATTTTCAAATAAGGCATTTTGATAAATTTCAGATTAAGAGAAAGTGGTTTCATTTATGACTACTTTATGAGTCATTGCAATTCAATTAATTAGCTGTCTTTATAACTATTTTCTTGGTTTGCAACACTGATCTTGTTCCTCTCTATTATGGATCTACAGCTTTTCATGAAGTATATTTTTAAAGTCATAAACTTTATACCTTTATAAACTGGGTTCCTAACTAACAACCAACAAATCAAATAAGCAATAAGCCTTGTAAAGCAATGAATGGTAAACATAAGTGAAACTACTGATGATGGAATTTAATTTGAATCCTGATTAGACATAGCACCTGCTAAACAGATAGGAGAGTAACATTATACCACCACCCATGATATAAAATTAAACATAAATTAAAGAGGAAAATTAAGAATTAAAATTTCATAGTGGTTTGGATAGAGGCCAATGTTCCTGATATTTTAGATTAAAGGTGACTTTTTTTCTTCAGAAGAACCCTTATCAACCTTTGAAACACCAAAGGTAGAGAACAAGTTATTCCTAGAAGAGGTTGTGTCAGGGTGAATGAAGAAAATCTATGTGCAATCAACCATCCTCTGCAAAGTGAAAAATACGACGAACATTTTCAGTAGTGAAGTATAATTCAAAGGGCAACCTTTTCCAAGGAGATCATTTATCATTTCATAAAAATCAAAACTAAACCATGTTGCAGGAGGAAGAACATAGTAACAGATTGGGTAACTTCAATCTCATCATGAATACAATTTCCCACCACCTTTTTTTTTTTTTACAAAAACTTTTTGTTATTCTATATTAGTGTATAAGCAGTTACCCGCAAAACCAAAATTTTAGCTCAGTTCATTTACAACTTTTGCTATAGTTTTTGGACATAGATGAGATCACTGTGCAGTTTAACTACTGCTGAAGACACTTACAGGAGTCATGGTCTCTTCATTTGAGAAAAATGGCAGGCATAACAACATATTATACTAATTGTTGTTGTTTTTCATTTTTTGTATCTGAGGAGTTAATGCAAAGTCCCATAGTGCTACCCATTATCTGGACAATGAGAGAGATGGCTCTGTAAAGTGATTATACTGTAAAGTCCTACAGGACAGAAGACCTCAGTACTTCTACTGTAAGTCATTGGCTTGAGTTAAAAATCTAGCATGAGAATACAAGAATCATTGGCAATACCTTTTTAGTGGACTAGAATAGTAGATTTCTATTTACCAGAAGCTAAGGTTCAATATGAAGCACAGAGGTTTGGGAAGTTAACATAAATGCCTGTTTAGCATTTCTAGGAAATAAATGGATGAGAATGTAAACCCATTAAAACTTTTAATAGAATGTATCACACAATTTCCGACCCTTTCCTTAAAAGGTAAATTAGGAACAGGGATAGATTTTCTGGGAAATAAAATGCTGATGCCCAGAGTTTGTGTATCTGTGTCTGTCTGTCTGTTTTATTTATATATATGTATAATGTTTGTGATTGGATTGCCAAAAATAGGAACTCTTTACACTGTTAATGAATGACAAGGTGTTATCTTACTGGAACTGTACTGCTTGTGCAGTGGTAGGTTGACTTGATAAGTACAAAACCTTGATACCATATAGGTCTACTCACATGATCAATCTGAAAGTCTAGTTCTTAGGCATGGATACAAAACATGCCCAAGGAGATTGCAGTTACCTTTAAACCAGGAGATATGATTTTGATAAGAAATAAGAGAAAAACAATTCAGGTGATAGTCAAATTGGACAAAAATTGAAAATATCCAAGCATGTTACTGGAACTTTAATCAATGAATAAAACAAACTCCATATCCAGTTAAGCTTTATTGCAGACTAGCCATGTTTGGGATGTACTACTTCAGATTCCAGGATCAGTCTTATATTGTTAAATGCTGTTTCATTCAATTCATATCTTTCTTAAATATATGTCCCTTCTTTCTGGTTATATAAACATTCAAAGTGGCTTACTGTAATGAAAATACAAAATATAAAACATGATACTATTGTAAAATATTTTAAGTCAAGTAACAGTAGCTAGCTTGATTAAATTAGGCAATTTTACATTTTCCAAATCAACTGTTTTTCTTGAAATCTACACCATTGTCCACAAAAGGTAATCTAAATCAGTTTAATGTGCTGCAATGATTAATCCAAAAAGAGTAGTTAGACAGAGTCCAGAATACTAAGGCAAAGTAAGAGACTGTCCAATATTGATTGATAGGATACACCATAATTTCTTATATGTCCAATCATCAGGAAGAGACTGAACCAAAAGTCCTATAATATGACCAATATAAGGAAAACCAATAAATGCAGGGAATGTTATGTTGGCAGAACTGATTGAGATACTGATTCTTTGCCCCCATATTTCTGACTATCTTTTTATGTCAAAGTATAGTCTGACGTTATTAAAACTTCCAGGCTAATATGGTTAAAGTACCACAAGAAAAGAAGAACTAATTCTTAGATGTTTTACTTTTTAGAAGATACCCTTGAAACAAGGAATTTTTCCTTTCCATCTCTTAGCATTTCACTTGAAGACATCTGAGCTTATGGTGAGAAGAACTTCGAAGAGGTTTTTCTGGATGGGTTTGGGGATCAGTATAGATCCATACAATATGTGCCATATTTGCATTAGATCTTAAATGAAGATAGGTAGGTCTTCCACAAGATGTAGAATATTCAAGGGGGCTGTGTTATAAATATCCTCAATACAGAAAAGTGATTGCCAAGAAGAAATTTGATTTCTCTACAGCACTTTTAAAATTATTTTTATCTGAAGAGGTTATTGTCCAGGTTATTATTCCAGGTATTTTCCACCAGAAAAGCAATCTTTATTCTGCTTCATGAGTAGAAAAAGAATTGGCAACATATGTGCTAGTCTCAATAGCAATATAAAATAACCATATATTGGGATCCTTTACATCAAATATTATTTTCCCTTATGGTCAGGTGTAGCATAATAGAGCATCTGGCAATGTTTGGTTTAAAAAAATCTTTGTGATTCATTCTCAAAAATTGCCTTAAAACACTAAACATTTCATATCACAAAATATCAGTTGACAATTTTATGATATGTTGATAGACTATCACTTCACTCAGACACATATTCCAACTTTTGCAAAACCATCATAAAATATAGTTGGTTGTGAACTTTCAACCTTCCTGCCTGAACTTTAGATCTTTCTCCAATTCAGAAGTAAATCTATTGCGGGAAGTCAAGAAGAGTTACTTGTTAGGATCTCTTGGTTAGAACACTATTGCCTTCTGTTCTAGGAAAAAAATGTCAGAGGTTTTTTTTTCTTGTTTTGTTTGTTTGTTTTACATTTCTACTTATCAAGGTCTCCTACTTGGATATCACCTTCCACTACAAGTCACTTGTTAGGACCTCAGAATTTTTCAGGTTGTCTACATTTATATGTATACCTATAATTATATCATTCTTTTCTATTCCAATATATCAAAACGTGTTAATGGGGGAGCAGTTGAATTTGAAAACAAAAGAATGGAATTTATTAATATTCTATGTTGTAAAAGTAAAATTCTTGTTTATGGAGTTGTGCTCTGGTACCTCTAAAATATTCATTTATTCTTAGAATAATAGGAACAAGAACTGATATAAGATTTGCTTACTATTGAATGTCATTAAAACTTTGCAGATCAATTGGTCTAAAACTGAAGGTGTGATTGCTCACTGCCTGCATTCATACATTAAGCCAAGCTTTCTCTATGAACAATCCACTACTGCACAAGGTTGAGCCAGTTCTGATTTACTTCTCCTGTTTGGTCCTTAGCTTTTGTTCCCAGTTCACCCTAAATCCCAGTTCATCATAAATCAGGAAGTATTTAGTTATTACCTTGCCAGTAATTCACAATAGCCCTCGGTATGCCATCAAATTCCCCTTATAGAACAGTGAAAAGCATGAGGATGAATATCCAAATAAAATTAATATTTCATGAATGGTCTAGAATGATATGTCACTGAAGGTGAAATAGCATGGATCATTTTGTATAAAACCGTGGTATTCTGGCTTTCTATTGGGCTTTAGATAACATTCTAATTCAAAAAAAATGTTTAAGTTTATTCAAAAG
This sequence comes from Notechis scutatus, assembly GCF_049901735.1. Lineage (NCBI taxonomy): Eukaryota > Metazoa > Chordata > Lepidosauria > Squamata > Elapidae > Notechis > Notechis scutatus. The sequence goes on from NC_142011.1 coordinate 30,768,900, forward strand.
ATGCTACTAATTTTCAGCACTTGCATGCTTGAATGCAATCCTTGAAATAGGGCCCAGCATAACTTTGATTTCTGCTGCTTTCTGCTTTTGCTAGGTGAATGCAAGAACAAAAGGGAAAAGAAACTTTAAAAGAGGGATTGCGAATATTTGGGTCATTCAATCCCAGAGATTTCTCAGGTTTTTCCTGGATGCAGTAACACTTCCCATTCTGTTTGACTAAATTGAGTCTGGAGGTTTTCTTGGGCTTTCAATTGCTAGTTGAGGTGTGGCCAGATAAGCCTTTCTAAAGATTCACCTTATGCATCAGCTGCATCTGTTCCATGACCAGGAGGCCCTTCAGACCATCACTCATGTCCTTACATAGACTATTACAACATGTTTTACATAAGGCTGCCCTTGAAGCTGCTGGCAATCTTGAATGCAGTAGCATGGGCAATGAAACACATGTGACTTGCCCCTAGCCTTAACATGTCTGAAAGGTGTTTAAAAATCTGATTTTCTCCCCAGATTTTTTTATTTTTTTATTTGTTTTTATTTGTCAGTTGCTTACAAGATAATAGGTATAAGTAAAAACACAGTTATGAATACATATAAGATACATATAAGAAAAATTAAAAAAAATATAAAAGAAACAATAGGACAGAGACACATTGGTGTACTTATGCACAACCCCTACAGACCTCTTAGGAAAGGGGTGAGGTCAATAGTAGACAGTCTAAGGTTTAAGATTTTGGGGTTTGGGGAAAAAAACCACAGAGTCAGGTAAAGTATTCCAGACATTGACCACTCTGTTGCTGAAGTCATATTTCCTGCAATCAAGTTTGGTGCGATTAACCTTGAGTTTGTATCTATTGTTTGCTCTAGTGTTGTTATGGTTGAAGCTGAAGTATTCATTGACAGATAGGATATTGCAATGTATGATTTTATATACTATACTTAGATTGGACTGAAGGCAGCATAGTTCTAGGTTTTCTAGGTCTAGAATTTTGAGTCTGGTGGCTTAAGGTATTCTGCAACGAGTAGAGGAGTGGAGAACTCTTCTTGAGAAATATTTCTGGACTTTCTCAACTGTGTTAATATCAGATACGTAATGTGGGTTCTAGCTGATGAACTGTATTCGAGTATTGCTCTAGCAAATGTTTTGTATGCTCCAGTTATTAGTGTAATATTACCAGGGAAAAAGCTACGTAAGATTAGGTTAACAACACTTTTGGCTATGTAGTTACAGTGGGCTCTAGCAATTAGGTCATTTGAGATGAGTACTCCAAGATCCTTGACAGAGTTTGGATCATCAACAAGGTCTTGACTATTCAGCCTGTATTTTATTTTCTGATTTTTTATTTTTTTTTGCCAATATGTAGGACAGAGCATTTATTTGTTGAGATTTGAAGTTGCCATTTGTTTGACCATTCTGATACATAGTCGAGGTCTTTTTGAAGGGTAGCAGTATTGTCTGTGGTGTTGAATAGCTTTACATCATCAGCGAAGAGAACTCAGTTGCTCTTAATATGATCACAGAGGTCATTTATGGAGAATATGAAGAGAGTTGGTCCTAGAACATTGCCTTGGGGGACACCAATGTTGACAGGTACAGAATTTGATAGGATGCTCCCAATTTTGACCATTTGTTGTCTGTTTGACAGGAATGCTTCTATCCAGTTATACAGGTGTCCAGAGATACCATAAGATTTTAGTTTTAGGAGTAGTTTGTCGTGTACCACTGAATCAAAGGCTTTACAGAAGTCTATGTCAATTGCATCTATTGCTTTGCCCTGATCAAGTTGTGTAGTCCGTATGTTTTTTCAGTGTAAGATTATATGATAGTTTTTTCTAAAACCAAATTGAGTAGGTTGCTTGTTTCTAAGTGGAGGATGATGGTTTGGTTAATAATTGTTTCCATGACTTTACAGGTGATGCAGCATAAAGAGATTGGTCTGTTATTTTCAACTAGGCTGGGGTCTCTCTTTTTGAAGATGGGAATGACCGTGGCTTGTGACCATAGTTTTGGCAAGGAGCTGGTCCTGAAAGATTTTTCAAAGATTATGCTTAGAGGTTTGGCTATGGCAGAGGATAGTTTTTTTAAGAAGTAGGCACATATTCCGTCTGGTCCAATAGATAGAGATGGTTTAAATTGTGTAGTGCTTTTTCAACATTGTCTTTTGTAAAATCGATATGTATTAGATCATTGTAGTTGTCTGTGGTTCGACTAGGAAGTACTGGGCATGATCCATTGCTGTTTACAAACACTGAGCCAAAGAATGTGTTAAAGAGGTTGGCTTTAATGGTGTCGTCATTGAAGTCTTTATCATTAGGTCCTTTCAGAGGTGGGATGGACCTTGAGTCTTTTAGTTTGTCATTTATAAAATTGTAGAAAGCACGGGTAGAATTGGTGCGTAGAAGGTTTTCTTCTTGTTTAATGTGATAATTGGTGCATTCAGTCTTTATCTGGTGGCATAAATTTTTGAATCGGCTTTTGAAGTTGGCAACGTGATCAGATTTGTTTTTCCGCCAAAGTGATTTCTTTTTGGATTGAACCTTCCTTATTGTTTTGGGTAATTTGTTTTTTCTGGTTTTGGGAGTTGTTAATGGTACATATAGTTTGATGACTCTTTTGACTTCAAGTAAAAATATGTTGTAATGGTCTTCTACAATATTCCATCCAGAGAATAGAAATTGCCAATCAAGGGATGAGAGATCATTGTTTATAAGATCATAGTTGTCTTTTCTGAAGTTATAATTGGGGATTCCTTCATTGTGATGATTTTTGTGTGGACGTATGTTGAGACAAAAGTCAATCATGTTGTGGTCACTGTTGGAAAAGGGTTCTTTAATTTGTATTCTGTAAATTGAATTCAAACTATTGCAGAAGATGAGTGTGATGACCTATAGTCTCTCAAAATAACCCAAAACCCAAAACATATATTAAAATCTGGTAAGGCCTTCAACTTAACTTCACTGTTTTATTTGGCACAGTTTAAAGTCACAAAAGTAACTAATGAGGCAAACAGAAAACCAAAACAAACCGCATTGATGAGAGTTCTGAAGCAAGCCAAGATAACTAATCATAAACTCCAGGAAAATAACTGAGAAAAGTCCATGGAAAGAACGCCAACAAATATAAACCTCTTTCAAGTTGAATACTAAATTGACTCCAGCAATTCTAACTGCGCAGTTGCAAACTTATATACATAGCTCCCACCTGCAAGCCACGAGGAGGATCATGGTAATCTCCTCTTGAGTAGACCTTGCTTTTCCCTGATCCTCTCCTCCCTGCGTGACTTAGGATGGTTAGGGGATGGGCCTGGATCCTCTTCTGACTGCTCAGCCGGCCTCTGCCCTTCCCCAGCCTCCTCCACCACCTCTGGAGCCACACTCCCACTCCCTGTTGGCTGTTCCTCCTCTTCCTCAGAGTCAGTCTCCACCAGGGGTATGACAATGAGATTGAGGCAGTTGTTAAGTCTAGTGTTGTTGGTTACTAGTTGTTCTAGTCCCAGATTTGTTACTGCATTGTAGAAGATTGCATGTGTGGGTCCAGTTGTACATTCGTTAAGGGTCCAGTTAATATGAGGTAGATTGAAGTCACCAAGAAAGATAAACGCGTGTGGGCAGGATGCTGCCCATGTTAGTAGTGTATTTAGCTTGTTTGCATGTTCAATGTCATAATCAGGGGCTCTGTAACATAGTAAGAACTGAAATGTGATATTTAAGGAGAGTTCACAGATGATGGTCTCAGGAATAGCAAGCTCCTGGGTAACTTGGATGTTTTTTAGATGTAGGGACTTTTTATAGAAGATAGCAACACCACCTCCTCTACGGATTTCACGATCTGATTGGTAAACATGATAGTCTCTTATTGTGGTAATGGAGTCAGGGAGAGATGCGTTGAGCCATGTTTCACAGACTAGTGCTAGGTTGGGTGATGAGCCTCTTATAGGTTTTGTACCAAACTTTCAATTTTTTCTTTTTTTTTCCAGATGTGTCTCATTCTTTCTGCTGTTGTATTATTTCTTGCTGTTTTAATGTTGCATGCCCCCCAGCGTCTTCATAGAATTTAGCAACCATATAAATAGACAAATCAATAATTAAGAATCGAATGTTAGCTACCAATGATCAATCAATGGCATTTCTATAGGCACTATGCATTGAGAACCAGAGATGGTATTCAGCAGGTTCTGACCAGTTCTGGAGTAGTTCAGAGAACCAGCAAATGGCACCTCTGACTGGCCCTGGCCCCATCTATTCTCTGCCTCCTGAGTCTCAGCTGATTGGCTGGGTCTTCTTTTGTTGCCCTGCACACAGAAATGGAGCTGGAAAGCAGGTTAATGTGGAAGGAATGGAGATTTTACAGTATCCTTCACCTGCCATCCCACCAAGCCACACCCACAGAACTGGTAGTAAAAAATATTTGAATCCCACCACTGTTGAGAACACTTTGTATCAAAATATTCCAAGAATTCCCTGGACACAGTCTTCTTCTAAAAGGAAAATCTGACACGGAGTACTGTGTTCAAGTTATAATTTCCTATCGATAATATTCCTGAAACCTGACTATTTAATAACATTTTCAGAAGGCAAATCTTATTTTGGAATGCAGTGCTGTCAAATCCCAGTTCCTTTAAATTCAGTCAGCAGAGATTGAAGTGATGAGGAACTAAAAGCCATATTCAATTTAACTATAGTCCTACACCTAAAATTGCCCTTTCCCCATTCCTTATCAAAATCTTTTTCTTTTTCTTCAATGAGAGAACAACCCTAAAAGTTCTTTCAGCTCTTGCTTGCCAGCTGAGAAAAAAAAATCTCTGTATGGTAATAAATGGGCACAATTCACAGCAATTAATATTTTCACAGTAGGTAGTTAACCCTCAAAATAAAGTGAGATTTTCTCATATGGTTATTAAATCAGAACTGGCACTTCATTAAGCTTTCTCTCTTTGTAAAGCTTGTGGGTGAGTGTGGTGCATTTTCTCACTTTTGGAATAGTCATCATTGCTCACAGGTCGATGCCAAGAAGAATAGTTATGCTAAGATGGTTTTATCTGCCAACTCACTTGTTATTTGTAGCACATTACAATTGCCTGGCTTATTGCAGATCTAAAATTCCAGGCACAGAGGGCAAACAAGTATGTACTGAGAGGTTTTTAATGACAAGAGAGTTTAAAGGGGTGTAGTCAGAAGAGATGATGGCCCCCATTAGATCTAATTCACAAAAATATTTACATGTGTTCATTCAAATGATTGGCCAGAGTGTACTGCAGTCAAAGTGATCTGGAAAATCCAGAATTCTGGATGACAGCAAAAAATTTCAAGGCAGAGGTCAAGGAAGATCAGAATTCAATGGTTTATTTTGTTGTTATTTTAATTTCCATTAGATCCGATGTATGATGAAGAGATGATACGCATTTGCATCAGTGCCAAGGTCTTTCCACTCTGCCCCCTTTCTTTCCAGCCCGTGCCTAGCTTTCCTTTGGAGGTTTCAGATGCTATGATTTGCACCAATTGCACTTGCAAACTTAACTGAGCATTCCAGCTTTCCAATTGGTTCATGAGCAAATTGTTGGGCTACTTCAGGGCTATCAAACTTGTGGCCCGCAGACCGGATGCTTCACTGCTGTCCACGCCCATGCCCAGTTTAGCAAAGTGGGGGAAAAGTCCTGATACCTCATGTGACACCACCATGATGACATGAGTTTGACACCCCTGGGCTACTTTCTCAACCTTATCTACTTTAAGATGGATGGAGTCCAACTCCCAGAAATCCCCAGTCAAAATGCTGGGTGGAGAATTCTGGAAGTTGAAGTCCATCCATCTATATTTCTTTCCTATGACTTTATGCTATCCTAACTCATAATAGGAACAGATCATTTTTTGAGCTAATAGTATTTGAAATTTTGAACGTGTGTTGTGAATACTTTCAACAAATGGTTGCCTCAGTGAGTTTGTCTCTTTGTAATATAATAGCGTAGTCAAAGTCAAAGGGCATCTAGTCAGCTGACAGCAAACTGGGATTCCCTCTAGCTACTCAGTTTGGTGCTGACTACTTTAATTTGGGTCATTTCTGTGGTGGGTAGGCACATATTTAGACCAAGGATTGAGTACAGCTACCATTAATTTTATCTTGTGAAATCTATACGCACAGAGCAATTTGGGAATAAAGATGATTGATGTATGTATTATTTTTTTTAAGCAAATTTTATTAATTTCAAAAACAAACAAATCATCATCAACCATTACATATTTGAACCTTTTCCATTATAAATTTTACAAGTCAGATAAGACCTTGTCTTATACAATACAATTCTATTTTAAGCCATTTCCATATGAGCATAAAAATACCTCTTATCCAATTTCTCTTTACTTCTCTTTACTCTTATTCAATTTCACTATTATTATTTCATCTATTTCTTTCTGACTTGATTACCATTATTCTCATTCTGTATTTCTACAAGGTTTTATTAATACTCTCAAAAACATAGACACACAACAAACAAACATATAAAAAATCTTTTAGGAAAGTAACTTGGGCCCAGGTACCTCTCTTTATATGGGCTTTAATTATATTCATGCTCATCTTACATATCATTACCTATTTTGTTTACCATTCTATATCTTCTATATAAACTTCTCCACACATCACTCTTCATAATTCTATCTTATTTAATCCATCTTAATTTAAATCATTATATTTGTATCTTTTGCCCATTCTTTATTATCCCTCTATCTCATTCCTTATAATGAAAAAAAAAAGAATTTCTCCTGAAATCACTAATCAGAGTATGATGCCTTTCTATCCTCCCCCTAAATTAATTAGATTAACATTTAAACTAACATCAAATACCAATCTGATTCTGCTTGGTACATTCTATCTACTAATTTTTTCTTTTAATAACAATAAAAACAGAATAATAAATCGAAAATGTTTAAATACATAGTGCCCTCCTAAATACATAGTTAAATAATAAATCTAAATATTAAATCTTATAGCATTCCCATTGCCTTTCCCTTTAATATTTTATTACATTTTAAAATCAATCATTATTAAACATTTCAACATTTTGATTTCTTATTAACTCTTAAGCCATTCTAATTTTCTATTTCTAATACAGATGTTACAATACCATCTTATGTACCTTGCAAAATCTTTTTTTTAAAAATTGTACTTTACCCTTTGTCCCTAAAAAAAATTCCTCTTTTCCCATCTAATTTCAAAACTTTGTGGCTTTTCTCCGCCTTTCCCCTTTCTTTCTTCCCCCACCAAATCTTCCTACCCCCCTTCTTCTAGCCTCTGCCTTGCTGGCATCCCTTCTCTGTTGTGTTCCCTTTTTCTTTTGTTTACTATCATTATATTTATTTTGCATCATATTTTTCTCTTTCTTAAATGTTTTTTTAGATCTTAAGTCCTTCATTTTCCTCGCTTTCTTCCTTCCTTCTTTCTTAGATAAATTTTGGGATTCATTAAAGATGGCGTCTTCGTCTTCTTCTTCTTGTTGTTCTTCTGCTTCCATCTGTTGTATTGTTTGCTGATAGTTAACCAGCACCATTTCTAAGAATAGAAAGGCTTTTTCCATACCATCTTTACAGGCTGCTTTTGTTTGCTCATATTCTTCCCTCAGTTCCTCAGAAGAAAAAGCCATTATAGATCTTTTCTTTTCTTTTTTCCCTCTTTCTTCTTACACCAACCAAGATATTTAAAAAAAAAAGTAAAACAATCCCAAAATCCACAATCCTCAATCAATCCAAGCCAAGACAAATTTCTCCCTTTCTCTTCCAGGGGTAGAATCAGACAAAAGAAAAAAGAAAGTCCAAATCTATATTTTGAAGCCTTATTAAAGTTATATTTCTGTCTTCAAATCCTTAAGGCATCTCCTCCAACAAAATCAAACCAGATGAATATATTTTTTGTCCTCTCCCTTCCGACTTATCCCATAAAGCTAGTTTTACCTGAAAAAAAACAGGTTTCTCAATATCCACTTATTAATTCCGTCGGGAGGGAGAATAAGCTTTCCTTTCAGCACCTCAGAATTGCCGCTTATTTTCTCTTGTGGAAAAAATCATCCAAAAAGCCATCATTTCCAGGAATTAAATTAAATATATCTTAGAGTCCTGGGTCAACCAAGAAAACTTTCACTCTCAAAAGCTTTCTCCTCTTCCTCCTGCGCATACTTGCCCAGCTGCCGGCTTCTTTGTGGCGGCCATTGCGGACCGCCGCTGCACCGTCTTGGGAAAAGGGGGTTCTGCCGGCCGGGGAGGGGGTCTGCAACACCCCCAAACCCCTCTCTGGATCCCCCCTATCTTCAGCTACCCCTGCAGGGTAGCCTAGCTCCCGACCCGTCCGGATCGGAGCACCAAAAGCGGCTAGCGCAACAGGGATCACGCGGAATCGCAAATCCCTGCCGCTCGCGAAGCCGACAAACCGGAAGTTCCATGATTGATGTATGTATTAAATTGGAATGTATTAGCTATCCAGCTCCAATAGACTCTGATGCTAGGGATGAGTGCTGTAGTTTGCCCCCTCTCTCACACACAATGAAAAACTCATGAGAAAGACAATGAAAAAAAAGATAAGAACCTTTAAATTATATATTTGGAAATAATTATTAATTCCATGGCCTGCAAGAAATGCTAATCAATTCTCGACCAAATAAATCCTTACTGTTAATGCTGTGCAAAGCTTCAAAAGAGTGCTTCCCTTTGATAAAGCTTCAAATCAACCATGCCTTTAAAGATACTTTATGAAGTATCAGTTGATCCTTCACTTCTAAGACTGCAGCAAAGCAACTCAGGTGTCTTTGTTCTGGTTTGTTTCTGAGCCCTCAACTTTCTAGCCTTAACCCAATCAGCCAGCCCTGCCCTTCAGAACTCATACTACAGGAGAATGTTCAGAGGAGGAGCACATGCTTATTTTGTTAATCCTGAGCTGACTCCACTACTAGCTCTAGGAAATCCCATCCAACAAAGAGTTCCACTTGGCAGGTACCTTTTACACGATTTGCCTTCTACCCATAGTGGCCATCAAATGAAGAATTTGGAAAAGTTCCTTTTATGTTGCTGGGCTCTCTCAGTTGCTTCTAGCTCAGGGGTGTCAAACTCGATTGCATTGAGGGTCATCAGGGTTTTGTTGACCTCAGGGACATGGCTGGAGTGGGTGTGGCCAGGGTCATGGCCAGCTCAATGTCACTCACGTTGGAGGCACCTGTAGTGACCCAGGCAGGCCTGGGGGTATCCTCCTGCAGCCCTCTGCAATCAAAAATGGAGCCCAGGACAGCCACATACGGTCCACCTGAGCTCCATTTTTACTGGCAGAGGCACCACAGGCCAGTCCTTCACTATTTCCAGGGCAGCCCCACAGAACCCTTTAGGCCAGATCCGGCCCGTGAGCCTTGAGTCTGACACCCCTGTTCTAGCTGATCACTACTGAGAGAGGGACAAGATTGAACTAAGGAGGAGAAAAAATGGATTAGATGAATGGAGAGGATCAAAGAGATTCCTGAAAAGTTTTAGAAAAACTAAAAATTACAGCTAATCCCAAGCAGCCACCAAGAGTTGGATCCAATTTAATAGCACCTAACTAATATTAATACTATTTTTAAAAGTTAAGCTAGTAAATAACTGGATAGAAGCATTCCTGTCAAACAGACAACAAATGGTCAAAATCGGGAGCGTCCTATCAAATCCAGTACCTGTCAATAGTGGTGTTCCCCAAGGCAGTGTTCTAGGACCAACTCTCTTCATACTCTACATAAACGACCTCTGTGATCATATTAAGAGCAATTGCGTTCTCTTCGCTGATGATGTAAAGCTGTTCAATACCACAGACAATACTGCTACCCTACAAAAAGATCTTGACTATGTATCAGAATGGTCAAACAAATGGCAACTTCAAATCTCAACAAATAAATGCTCTGTCTTACATATTGGCAAAAAAAATCAGAAAATAAAATACAAGCTGAATAGTCAAGATCTTGTTGATGACCCAAGCTCTGTAAAGGACCTTGGAATACTCACCTCTAATGATCTAAGTGCTAGAGCCCACTGCAACTACATAGCCAAAAAGGCATTAAGAGTTGTTAACCTAATCCTACGTAGCTTTTTCTCTGGTAATATCACACTACTAACCAGAGCATACAAAACATTTGCTAGACCAATACTCGAATACAGTTCATCAGTCTGGAACCCACATTATGTATCTGATATTAGCACAATTGAGAAAGTCCAGAAATATTTCACAAGAAGAGTTCTCCACTCCTCTACTCGTTGTAGAATACCTTATGCCACCAGACTTGAAATTCTAGAACTAGAAAACCTTGAATTACGCCGTCTTCGGTCTGACTTAAGCATGGTATATAAAATCATACATTGCAATGTCCTACCTGTCAATGAATACTTCAGCTTCAACCATAACAACACAAGAGCACACAATAGATACAAACTCAAAATAAACCGCACCAAACTTGATTGCAGGAAATACGACTTCAGCAATAGAGTGGTCAATGTCTGGAATACTCTACCCGACTCTGTAGTTTCTTCCCCAAACCCCAAAAACTTTAACCTTAGACTGTCTACTATTGACCTCACCCCTTTCCTAAGAGGCCTGTAGGGGGCGTGCATAAGCGCACCAACGTGCCTACCGTCCCTGTCCTATTGTTTCTCTTATTCTTTTATTTTTCTTATATGTACCCATTTCATGTATTCACAACTATGTATACATTTATACTTATTATCTTGTAAACAATTGGCAAATCAAATAAATAAAATAAATAAATAAATAAATAAATAAAAATAGTAAGCAGAGAGCCTGACAGAAATCACAGGGTTTGTTTTGATTGCCGATCTTCAGATGTGTTGGTGCTGTCCTTCCAACTTTGAGAAAGAATTACTAATACTTCAATAAAAACATATGTGGGCTATTTTTTAAAAAAATAATTCTCCTGTTTGCTGGGTAAGGAAGCACAACTTCTCACACAAAATTTTAATTTTACTAGGATTAGGGTGGCCTTAATGACACCTACTAATAGCTAAACATCCTCTTTCTCATAAGTCAGTAGGGAGGAGAAACTTGGAAAACAGGAAAACCTATGACTGTATGAAATTATGAAATACCCTACTTGTGCTAAAGCATCCTGAAAGCCAATAAAGGAAAACATTTGTAACTCAAGGTTGAAATAAGAAGTCCTGAGTGCTCTCTGAGCTTGGTTGTTTTCTTGCAGACATTTCATTATCCAAACTAGGTAACATCATCAGGGCTAGTCTGATGCTAGCACTGATGCTAGTCACATCATCACAGTGTTAGTCACATCGTCACCAGCACTGATGACATTATCTAGTTTGGGTAATGAAACATCTATAAGAAAACAACCTCACCCCAAAAAATCTGAGAATGTCCTTAGAGCAGGGCTGTCAAACTCCCAGCCCGTGCGCCGGATGCATCACCACCCCCACGCCCGGTTTAGCAAAGGGGAACAAAATCCCAATATGTCACGTGACGCCATCATGACGACGTGAGTTTGACACCTTAGAGAAACAAAATACTCAGAACATATTATACAAATGTATCGAATAAGTGCCTTGCTAATGGAATTTGGCTGACCAGGACTGAATGCCAAGGTTGTAAAGATCAGTTTATAGATAAGAGATAAAGTATGATATGAAGAAATCATTTGTTGTATTTTAAGAGAAGATAAGTTGTCAAAATTGTTCATACTTGCTGTGACAAAGGAGAAAATATTTCTTTTCTTTGATATATTTTTCTTTCTTTTCTTTGTTTCTATATATTATTTTTCTCTTTTGCCTTGATTTCTATTTTTTCTTCATTTTTGTACTTTGTATTAGTTTTTGTCTGTTTAATTATAATGTTTCATAAAATTATTTAAAAAGGAAGTGTCTGCTACACTCGTGTATGAACCAAAGTTTAGACCTCTGAAACTTATCTCTAAGAGCAAAGCACTCAAACATTTGAGTTCATTTTATTTTTCAGTTTAAAATTCCTCAACTTTCAAGCATCATTTTTCTTCTTTTATAGCTACTTATGCTAATAAGTCTTGTTGTTGTTTTTTCTCATAGAAGTAATTGATCTATCCTTACAACTTTAACTCTGTTCCCAATAAAGCTATTTGTCTGAAAATAATAATTTATAGCATCAACAGATTGTTTCCAACTGTAGCTCCAGATTATAAATGTTCTTCAACAGCTGGCTTTGATCTCAACTGCTTCAACATGCAACATATTTAACATCAAGGGACAGTGATGAAGAACTCATTGCTTCAGCTACATTTAAAACTATAGCAGACAATGTATTGGGCTTGGTTTCTTTTCTTTTCTTTGCTTTCTTTTCCTTTTCTTTCCTTTTCTGGAATAGAAGATCAAACTGCAGTTCCATACCTTTCAAACATATTCTGGCTGAGTCAGTGCACCATTCTTAGTTGATGATAAGCAAGCAACTGAACATCAGTCTTGCAAAATTATCTTTAAATTGCAGCTCCTAGCACACATAGAAAAGTGTGAGCATGCTGCTTAGAGAAAACCTGGGTTTTGGTTGCCCTTGTTGACAGTGCTTCACAGTTAAAATATGTGCCTGAGATGTCTCTTTGTTGTCAGAGAATGCTGCACAGGGCACAAGTGCAATTAAAGCTGTGTCAGCTTTGGAAATCATATTCCACGCTGCCACATAGCCTGAGAAGTTGGGAGGGGGGTGATTTCAATTGAGTAGTTCTAAGTAGACAAAATAGAATTCTTTTCTTAGTTCAAGGTTATTAAGTGTGGCACAGCAGAGAAAAGGGATCTTACACTGAGACAGATCGTGATTGGTCCATGTGATGTGATGATGGGAGAAAAGGGGATGGATTGTAGTTTGGGACATCGTGGGAAGTCCAGGAAACTTTAGTTTCGAGATTTCACAGATGTGCCAGCTGCTATTCTAATAAAGGTACTTTTGAGATTATGCTCGTCTCGGAGTTACTGATTGGAATGGAGGTTTGCTGGAATGCTGACAAACTGGTTACATAATCTACTCCAATCTGACAATTTTTAATGGATGTTGAACTGCTAGAAAATCCCAAGACAACATTTTTTCTTGCTAATTAACCACATGTATATTGAAGATCGGCTTCTTTTGGCATAAATACGGCTATATCAAAGGTTCTTCTAACTACTCTCTTGTAGCTTTTTTATCATCACTACTCTTACCTTTAATTTTCAAGGTACTCATTCTTACATTTCCTTTTCTATAAGTACAAGGAATGCATACTGTATATAGAATTCTGCATAGCCCCAAGCACATGTATACAACTATACATCTTTCCCTCTGTAGTTTTTTTTTTTTTTTCATGTGTGCCCTCTGAAAGAGATTATAGAAGAGAAACTATCATTAAGGAGTGGACATAATTGTGCAATTGCCTAGTTCTTTTTGTTCAATCCAGAAAGCTGAGAGGACAGTACAATATATTTAGTTCTACACTATCAATTAGACTTTCCATTGCTGATATGACACACATAGCCCATCATTTTTTTTCACTGCCATTTAGAACCACTCAGGGTTCTGGCCAGATGTCCTTAAACCTTAATCTTTATTTTCCAAGCATTTTGCCTCTTTCTCTATGATGTCTGTGCCATCAGAGGACCAGCCACTTTGCTGTTGTATGGTTTCATTCATGATGATTGACAAATGGGTTGCCTGCTGGCCACAGAAAATGATGCAGCTGCAAAGATGTGATAAAATGGTCTATCAGAGCTCAATAATCCTCCTAGTCATTGAGACTGGTGGCGGGGGGAGTTTCTCAAGCAGTTGACTGTGATATCAGGCTGCAGAATATTTTTTGTCATGCCAAATCACCTTTTGAGTTGGGCAGAAATGCCATCCCTTGAGTTGTTTAGTGCCAACATTCATGTAAAGGTTGTCAGCATTGTTTGCTTACCTTGGGAAATCATGGAAAAATTATGGATATGATCTTCAAAATAAATTATTAGCCAATAATGAAACTCAAATTCTTCATGTTTAAAAGAAATCAAAATATTTAAATGCTCATATTTCCTAACCAGTCTTATTCAAACTGATTCAGACTCAGAATATGGTACACATATGTTTCTGAATAGTTTATTATAGAGCTTTGTACTGTTCTTTGCTGTCTCTTTTCTCCCAGTGGTTCTGAGCAGAGACATTAAAAGGAAGAAACAAATAGTGAGGCATGATACAGACATGATGAGCACCAAGTCCAATCCTATTCTGTCTCAAGAATTCAACAGACTTGCAAAGAGGAAAGGGCTTTCCTACATTCTACTTTCTCAGCACTGAAATCCATACAGACTTCCTGTATTTTTTAAAAAAATCTATCTTTGTCTCTGAAATTCAATAGGGTTTATCCCCACAGGAGTGACAATAACACATACAAATGGAATCTATTATGTCCCAAAGCAACAAAACAGTTGGCACATAGTTTAAATACAGATACACATAGTTTAAAAAGTATGTAACCTCAAAGCCTTGCAATGATTTTTCTGAAATTTGGTTGCCTTATCTCCTCCATATGATCTGTTGATAATACAAATGTCATCCCAATCTGTTGAGCAAAAGAACCAGTAGGATTTAGGTGTTGGGTTAGAACCAGGGAATTCCAGGTTCACATCCATCTCGAGCCATAGAAGCTGACTCTTTCTCAGTCCAACTGACCACCTTGGGTTGCTATTGTGGGTAATAGATTGAGAAAGAAGAACTACGTATGCTGCTTTGAGTTCTTGTGTGGGTAGAAATCTGTTAAAGGGCTACAAATACATTAGTTCTCCAGGCCAGTCAATGAATAGCATAAAGCTTGACCACAATTGGAATACTTACAAAGTAAGATGACACTTGGAATGCATCCAGTTTTGATCACCATGTTGTAAAAAAAAGATGTTGAGACTCTAGAATGGGTACAGAGGAAAGCAACAAAGATGATTAGGGAAAGAACAGTTGCTGGAATTGGGTATGTCTAGTTTAATGAAAAGAAGGACTGGGGTGTCATGATAGAAATGTTCCAATATCTAAGGGACTGCCATTAAAGAAGCCTCTGGAGAGTCAACCTAATCTCCAAAGTACAGGAAGGGAGGACAAGATTCAATGGGTGGGAACTAATCAAGGAGAGAAGCAACCTAGAATTAAGGAGAAATTTCCTGGCAGAACAATTAATCAGTGGAATGACTTGCCTATAGAAGTTGTGAATGCTCCAACCAACACTGTAATTTTTTAAGAAGAGATTGGACAACAATTTATCTTAAATGGTATAGGGTTTCCTACCTGAGCAGAAAGTTGGATTAAAAGACCTCCAAGGTCTCTTCCAACTCTGTCATTCTTGCCTTGGACTGAGACCTGGTAGGTGCTGATTCTCTCCAAACTAGGCCTTGAACAAAATGTTGTGCTCAGTGCACAGGTCAGGTTTGTACTCACTCACAATTAGAAGGTCCTTAGTCAGCATGCCATTGTTGGGAGAGAGAAATCCTTTCAAAGTTTCATGAGCTCACCTTTGTGCCAAAGCTAAATCTTCAAAACTCATCTTCATTTAGTTTTTATACTAAAATCAGGGGTGGGATGCTACCGGTTCGGCCCGGTTCTATAGAATCTGTAGCTGCAAAGAGCAGCTGACACCGAACCAGTTTGGTGTTTGGCCCACTGGCCTGCCCAGGCTCTAGGCTGTCCTTTATTCCCTGATTTTCCCTCCTCAGCTGCCTTGCATGGCACAGCTGAGATTGAAAAAGCAGGAAACAAGAGGATTTTCAAATGTTGCGTACCCAAGCACAGTGGTCCAGGCAGTAAAGCAGATGATTTCTTGCAAACACTGCACACATGATTGTCCACAGTTCGGAGAACCGACAAATCACTCCACTAGCTGGCCTCACCCCTCCCCACCCACTCACTTACCTGGCATGAGAGCCATCCAACTTGCCTGCTTTGGTAAGTTGCTATTTTTCCTTTTTTTTCCCCAACCATCAGCTGTTCTGCTCTATCGGGAGATTTAGATTATCTAGAAAGCAGGAAATCCTTGGGTTTCTTGTTTTCTAGCTAATCTAAAAGCAGAGCAGAACCTTCCTTAGGACTGAAGCTTTTCAGTGAAAACTCAGGTAGCCGATTGCAGATAGATAGTTAATATGTGATTCTGTGAGCAACTCAATCTGCCTGCCTGCTTTGCTTGCTTTTGGGTAAAAGTTGCTCTTTTTTATAAAAAAAATCAATATTTACATACATGATGTGTTGTCAGTTAATTTTGTGAGTTTGCTTGTTAGGAAATTTTATATGACAGACTCAGGTAGCCAATTGCAGATAGATCTCTAAGTGAATTTATGATTCTGTGAGCAACTCAATCTGCCTGCTTGCTTTGCCTGGTTTTGGGTAAAAGTTGCTCTTTTTTAATAAAAAAAAAATCAATATTTACATAAATATTTATAATATTTACATACAAGCCATGCCCACTCAGTCACATGACCACCAAGCCACACCCACAAATTAGGATACAACCACAGAACCGGTCGTTAAGAAATTTGAATCCTATCCTTGAATAAAATGTGTATCTGGAAAAGCCACTGCAGCCTAAAAGGCATGTAGAACGTAGTCCAATGGGCAAATCTTTCAAAAGAAGTGTTTCAGAAAATATGGGCTCATGTACAAAGCTCATCTTTTCAAATCTTGAAAATAACATCTTTTTCCAACTGTGCAAAAGACTGGAAAAAGATGTAGTTGCTTTAATGGTTTGAAAGAAAGGGTTTCACATGAATTCCCACATATTGTAAAGCACCATTCAAAGGCTTTATTTAGCACCCATAGACAGTCATAAGTTCCATGAAGGTTCTTTAAGGCACTTTTTCTTGTTTTTCTTAGGTTATCTTTTTCTTTCTTGTGTTATTTTTTTCTTAGGGTTTTTTTAAAGTCTAGAGAGCACAGTGTGTTCTCTATAGACAAAAACAAAATAATAAGCTACTTAGAGACACAGTTGGTGATACTAAGCAAAATATCCCCATCCATCCTCATTACTGTCACTTACAGGGCAATTTTTAAAGTCTGATAGTGGCAGTGTTTAAAAATAAGATCTGATTTCAGTGAAAATCCTCTGCTCATTTTAAGAGTGGAGAGCCTCAATTATAGCATATTTGCTACTGGTACTGGGGCTGAAAGCTATTAAAGGGCCATACAGTAGATACATATTCACAGCAATTGGTGGAGCATTTGGCGTAAATAGTCAAAAGATGGGGAAAGACACAGGGTGTCAAGCCTTATGAACATTTACATGTTTTTGTTTTTTGTTTTGACATCTATTATACTGAAAAGCTCCTTGCTTTATTACTAGAACTAGCAATAACTCAGAAAAGAAAAATTAACATATTTTGAAAAATCTAGCACATCCACTTGGAAACTGACAAAGACATACAGTTTATTTCAGAGCTGGATATAGATATGGATACAAACATTATTGATGCACAATGGATCTTTGTTTGATCTCTTCCTCAATAGCTAAACTCATATAATTTCAGATGAAGAAACATATCTTGAAACCAATATTTAGTTTCCCTCCATCCAACCATCTATGTTTCTCCCCCAACACTGGCATTTTCCTTTGGCAATCAAAGCTTCAATCTGCACTGGATAAAGCTGCCTTTTACACTGTAATTTGAGATTCTGTTAGTCATTTTCTATATCAGTTTTATGCAGCATCAAAAGCCCTTTCATATGTTAAACCCTCTGATTCATATGCTAATTCTTAATTTACGACAAGGTAATTATTTTTAGTTGAATTTATTATTAGGCTTTTCCAGGGAGGAAGGGTTGAGAGGCAAGGGCTCAGTCACAGCTTGGCATGAATAGAAGCCAACTTCTGTTGCACACATACAGATAGGTGTGAAAGCAAAGCTATTACATTGCCAAGTAACAAAAGAGAAAGAAATGAGCAAATCTCCAACTGACTAACCAGATGCTTAACCTTTCTCCTCTTATTAAATGGGCCCTACCTCTATAAAGAAGAACCCCCAGATTCTCTGGGTTTGTGTCAATTAATTATCTGAAGCTAAGACTTGGAAATGATGGTAGTAGCATTCAAGCTATCACAAAACACATCCTGAGAAATAGATAAAATTTCACTCAACCAAACTTTTTTCCTCCCAGGGCTTAATATTAGTGGCACTACAGGCTCAAGGAATTATTATTTTTTATCTTGTGAAGTAGCTGGATCATCATAGCTACTAAACCAAATCATTTTCTGATGGCACTCATTTTTGGGATTTAATTTTTATCACCTGGTGGCACCCAAAACAAACTGGGAAATACCACAGCATCCTGCCTAATAATAAGGTCACCTTCCTTTTTGCATGCTGATCTTCTAAGATAAAAAAAAAGTGGGTCAAAAGACAGTGGTGGGATTCAGATGGTTCACACTGGTTCAGGCAAACTGGTTGTTAAATTACACACACACACACAAAACACACTGCTATCAAAGTGGATCCTGGGTGCTACACTGTGCTGCAATGGAGAAATGGGCAATGGAGGACTGGCACGAGGGAAGGAGAAGGAGCTTTCCCTCTTTCTTCTCCCTGATCCTCCTCCTTCCCTTGTGCTGGCTGCTACATTGCCGGTTTCTCCATTACAGCACAGAGCCCAGGATCCATTTTGATAGCAAGGGGAGTAATTTAACAACCAGTTCAGCCAGGGTCAGGTTGGCCATTGTAGGAGGCTTGTCCTGCATGTGTGGCAGAGCTGGAGGACAGGGATGGGCCACGCCTCCCACAACAGCCAGCTTGACCTTGGGTTAACCGGTTGTTAAATTATTTGAATCCCACCACTGTCAAAAGAAACCTTTCAAGTGATAGCACCCAATAAAACTCCCTCCTTCAACAAATTTGCCTACCATTGTTTTTACTTTTTAACTACTTCATCAACTGTACTACTTTTTAAAGTGGTGTGTGTATGTGTGCTCATGCGCACTTGCATGTGTGTATGCATCTTTAAGTTAAAGTTAATTCCTGTTGAATGCCTGGATAAGTCCCTGAAGTTTTCTTGGAAGAGATTTGCCATTCCCTGCTTCCTAGGATTGAGAAAGAGTGACTGGCCCAAGGTCATCCAGCTGGCTTTGCATAAAAGCAAGACTAAAATTCAGAATCTCACAGTGTCAAACCTAACCTGACACGTTAACCACTACATCAAACTGGCTCTCTTTCTAAAGTTGCTTTGATTATTTTTTCATGCACATTATTCATGGCTTATATGACTTATTACTTAGTGCCCTCAGGCCACTGCAGCAAAAGAAAAATATAAATCATTTAATTATAAACAGAAATACACTTCCCTAGAATGTTGGTTATATTTTCCTACAAATATTTGGAAAATACATGCTCAAATATGCCGGATCAATATGGCATATCATGTAATATTAGGGTGATTTTAAGTTAATTTAACGCTTACTGATCTAATTGGTGCTATTAGATCTCATTAATCAGATGGTTGCTTTGTAAAGATAACATCTGGGGGAAAGAGCAGAAAGGAGAAAAGAATTTAAGACTGGTCAATCATGTTTTTAAAATGTTATTAATGGAAATAAATGCACGCTCACCTGGATCACTTTTTAGACTGATCTTTCTATTTTAGTTATCATTCATTTCATTATTATTACTGGAGCTTTCATGTGAACAAAGTTAGAGAGAGCTTCTTTATTTAAAAAAAGGCAGCCTGTTGTGTCATAGAAACTGAAATTTAAAAGAATATTTTTTAAAAAAATAAAGAACATTATTAGAGCTACAGTACCTCATGTCAGAACTTACAATTATATTTGCAAAGTGCTGTAATCCAGCTTTTGGTACTTTCACAGCCTTCTACAAAAAAAGGATCTATATTATGCCCTTTTTAACAATTAACCTACTACCAATTTCTATTTTTCAGTTTGTATATTCCTGAACATTTTTAATTTGCTGCTTACCATATATTATTTCATGCACAAATATTTGGGTGATTGAAAAATGTAGATTTATTTATTTATTTATTTAGCATATGGCAGGGGTGTCAAACTCAAGGCCCAGGGGCCAGATCAGGCCTATGTGGTACTTAGATCTGGCCCATGGTGCTTCCCTAGAAACAGCAAAGGACCAGCAAAGGACCACATGGTGCCTCTGCCAACAAAAATAGAGCTCAGGAGGGCTGCAGACAACCCTTGCAAGCTCATTATCACTGGCAGAGGGTTGCAGGAGGCCATTGCAGCTCAAAACGGAGCTCAGGGGGACTGTGGGCAGATGAAAATGGCAGGAGACCATTGCAGCTAGAACTCGGGAGACCATTTTCGCTGACAGAACACTTGGGCCACCACAGGTGCCCCCAACATGAGTAATGTCAAACTGGCCACACCCACCCTGGCCACACCCACCCTGGCCCCCAAGGTCAACCCTGATGTGGCTCTCAATGAAATCGAGTTTGACACTCCTGGCATATGGCATACAATGTCAGGGAAATCTATACATGCTAGATACACAAAGCAGTCCTGGCAACCGAGATTGCTAATTCATTCTGTTCAGCATTTGCATGACTACCATTAGTGCAACATGACACTGGACAGCATGACCCACCAAATATATAACCTTTATACAAAACAATAGAGAATTCTTACATAATATTCCAGTAAATTATCTTAGGTTAACACAGAGATTAAAAATGGTGTTACCATTGCTTTATATTTTCACAGGTATAATATTACATATCACAGCTGTTATGTAGGACAGATTTATTTATTTTATTTATTTTATTTTGTCAAGCAATTATTAAATAACAGGTATAAGTATAAACATGGTTATGAATACATGAAATGGATACAAATAAGAAAAAAAAAACAGGACAGGGACAGTAGGCACATTGGTGCACTTATGCACGCCCCCTACAGACCTCTTAGGAAAGGGGTGAGATCAATAGTAGACAGTCTAAAGTTGAAGTTTTGGGGGTTTGGGGAAAAAACCACAGAGTCAGGTAGAGTATTCCAGACATTGACCACTCTGTTGTGAAGTCGTATTTCCTGCAATCAAGTTTGGTGCAGTTTACCTTGAGTTTGTATCTATTGTGTGCTCTTGTATTGTTATGGTTGAAGCTGAAGTATTCATTGACAGGTAGGACATTGCAATGTATAATTTTATATACTATACTTGGACCGAAGGTGGCGTAGTTCTAGATTGTTGAGGTCTAAAATTTCAAGTCTGGTAGCATAAAGTATTCTGCAATGAGTAGAGGAGCAGAGAACTCTTCTTGTGAAATATTTCTGGACTTTCTCAATTGTATTAATATCAGATATGTAATGCTGGTTCCAGACTGATGAGCTGTATTCAAGTATTGGTCTAGCAAATGTTTTGTATGCTCTAGTTAGTAGAGTGATATTACCAGAGAAAAAGCTACACAGGATTAGGTTTACAACACTTAATGCCTTTTTAGCTATGTAGTTACAGTGGGCTCTAGCACTTAGATCATTAGAGATGAGTATTCCAAGGTCCTTTATAGAGTTTGAATCATCAACAAGGTCTTGACTATTCAGCTTATATTTTATTTTCTGATTTTTTTGCCAGTATGTAAGACAGAGCATTTATTTGTTGAGATTTGAAATTGCCATTTGTTTGACCATTCTGACACAAAGTCGAGGTCTTTTTGAAGGGTAGCAGTATTGTCCATGGTATTGAACAGCTTTACATCATCAGCAAAGAGAATGCAATTGCTCTTAATATGATCACAGAGGTCATTTATGTAGAGTATGAAGAGAGTTGGTCCTAGAACACTGCCTTGGGAGACACCACTGTTGACAGATATAGAATTTGATAGGATGCTCCTAATCTTGACCATTTGTTGCCTGTTTGACAGGAATGCTTCTATCCAGTTATGCAGGTATCCAGAGATACCATAAGATTTTAATTTTAAGAGTAGTTTGTCGTGTACTACTGAATCAAAGTCTATGTAAATTGCATCAATTGCTTTGCCCTGATCAAGTTGTGTAGTCCCTATGTTTTTGCAGTGTAAGAATTGAAGATTACAGGATAGTTTTTTTCTGAAACGAAATTGTTTGTTAGAGAGTTTGTTAGAGGGCAGAAGACCAAGCAAGCACCAACTAGCAGTCAGAAGACATGATGAAAATCCCTTAATATCACATGGACACACTCAACCATAGTTTCAATTGGAAAACTGTCTAGGAAAACTTCCTAGACAAAGACAAATCCCTAAATGCTAGGAAGAAGGAAACAGAAGACCAGAACTCACCTTCTCCAGCCACCAATGTGTAGATAATCAGGGATTAACACCAGACAAACAATCAAGCAAAAAACAATACTCCAATTAAGGGACTCTCAAGGAGAGAAAAAAATCACATCCCCATCAACTCTGCCAGGACAAGCTGCTATATATAGACAGGGAGCAAAAATCACACTCACTGGCACTGGTAATATTACCTAGTGAGGTAATGAAATGTCTGAAAGAAGCAACTAAGTTCAAAGAGCACCAAGGACTCACAGTTCAGTTCTGAGCTACATATATTCTCTTCTATTGGAGTCACTAAACCATCTACTATTTATGCATGCGGTCTCTTTCTTACCCCACTGCTATTTCAAAAAGGGAAGCCAAACTCTACTTCACTTTTTTGACACAAGGGTAAATGTTAGTACCTCTTTTGGATCATACAGTGGTGAAGAAAAACGAGAGAGTGGGTGTGAATGAGTAGGAAGTGTGAGCATATGCTAAACAGAAAAACATGATAGTAGTTTAGTCCTTACCATTTTTCTAAGAGTCTATTTTCTGCTTGAAGAAGCAGGTGCTCTCTTCCTACCTTTCCAGCATCAAACAGCTGACAGACTGTCAAAGGTGTGATGGCTCCAGGACAGCTATATTGCCTTAAATTGTGCATTCTTGACACATCTGATAATTATGCCAAATGAGCTCACCTTATTCTTACACTTCTGAGCTATACATATTAAATTAAGTGGAAGTGGTTACCTGCACTCACTACCCCATAAAATAGTGTGTGGGAGGGGAACAGAAGTCAGATTCTTGATAGGTTCTACGAGCCAGATACACCTTTCTCCGTCAGATATGGGGATTACAGTGACAAGAAGATTGATAGTCTAGGGAGAAAAATCAAAAGTAAAAATCAAATCTGTCATACAGGCCAATGTCCTATTTACTTGCTGAGAATTTCCTATTGCTTAATATCAGTTTTTACTGCTGACAGCAGGAACAAGATTGAAATAATTTTTGCACTTTTCTGAAGAGCCATCATATGTTTCTCATACAAGAGTAAACTTTATTGAAATTATTCCATCACATTTCAAAAAGAATTAGAGAACACCAATAATTGGATTTTAAAAAAAAAAAACAAAATGTACTTTGTATTTTTTGCTTCAACATTGTTTCTGTTTCAAAACATGTTGGCTACTTTATGTCAGGAATGATGATGTTTGCCCTTATTGGCAAAAGTCAGGTAGACACATGAGAGCATATATAGTAAGTAACATGAAATCCTTTACTGGTGAGAGTCTGATTTATATAAACAATGTCTTGCCAAGTGGAAAATGAGCCAGAGAAAAATAAATAGACACCAACAGACTATTGCAATATCCTCTTCAGTTTATGAACATATATCATTGTAAGTTTTCCAATGAAAGTATGAAGCCAAAATTCCCAGTTCTGACTCAGAAGTATTTCTGAATAAACCCATGATCAACCATATTGCAAGGATCAGAAATAAATGACACTAATAACCTATATCTGCTTCCCTACTCTGAGATTAAAAATGTAGCCAAAGAAAAAGAAAGCAAGGCTAATATTCCATTTACCTGCATTTGACACCTTAGCACAGTGCTTCCCAACCCTGGATAATTTACCCAAAATTGGGTAAAAGTGGTTTATCTTTGGATAATTACATATGAACCCATTACCTATCACAGTGATGGCTAAACATTTTGGCACCAAGTGCCCAAAGTGTGTGTGTTTGCATCCCCAAAATGCAATGCACGCACACCCTGCACATGCGCCCTGCCCCCAGCCATGCATGCCCCTGTGCCCCCTGCGTATGCCTGTGTGACACCCCCACATCTTAAAGATTGACTTAAAGATTATCACATGTACTAAAATATATTCAAAAATCTCCCAAAGTATTCATATTAAGATACAAAATCAATGCACTTATCAATGGTAATTTGTTGAAATGACGTAAAGATAATTCAATGATATTATTTTTATAATGCAAGTAGTTCTTGAATTATAACCATTTCTTTGGCAACCTTTTGAAGTTATGACACTCAAGGAAGGGATTTATGGCCAGTTTCCAAAGTTCAATAAGACTTTTTGATAAGTGGTTTTGGGTAATGAAGGAAAAACATTGGGGAAGTCCTGCCCTAGAATGTACACAGGTACATTCTGGAATTGTTATTCAGGAATATCTTACATTGCATGTTGCATGTGCTGTAAACTTTATTCATTTGCCTAACCAAGAATGGACAAATATTTCCTATATCTTGGGGTTATGGACCACATATACCTGCCCATGTATCCAGTTAATCACATGTAGTGCATGGGAATGACCTTGAGGAACAAGGGGAAGAGATGCTGCCTAGGGAATGATCAGATAAGAGAGGGAGCAGTCCCTAGTGGCTTAATGGTCAGAGAAAGAAATTTAGGAAAGAGCAGCTCTAACTGATCAGGCTGTTCAAGTGATAGTAGGAGATTTGTATTTTCAGACTTGCAATATTTTCTTACTGTAGCCTTACAATAATGTCAGATTCTAAGTCAAACCCATCAAGACTAAGTAGTTACTTTGAATCTGGGCACCTTCTATCTTGGGACTGTACTGTACTTACCCTTCCATGACTGATCTGCAATTTGGGGGTCATCTTGGTCTCATAATTCCCACTCAAAGAAAAGGGGGACAGCTGTAGTGTGGGGATCCTTTACACAGCTCTATTTCATGTCTCTATGTCTCTTCCTAAATCAAGAGGTAATAGAATTCACAGTCTCCAATTCAGTATCTTTGCCACAATTCCAAGCTGGCTCTGTGTTACATATTCATTAGAAAGCATTCTTATTGCTGCTTTATATGTTATTACCTGCTCTTTGTCACTTTTATATCATTTTTTTAAAAAAATTGATTGGTCTGCATTTTTAAAAAACCTACTTCAAAAATGTTGATAAAATTTAAAGTTCCTTGCCATACCTTTTTCACAGCTAAGAAATATCAGGTTTTATAATTATATAGTGCTTGCTACCAAGGTCACTCAACTGAACAAAACTAGAGATTGCATTATTTACACAAACAATTTTCAGAGTAATTTTTCTAACTTGACTTGACATTTCAATCAGCTGGGCTGGATATAAAAGAACACATTATGTGGCTGTATATGTTCAGTCCATAGGACATAGTTTGTTCCACAAGTCTTTAATCATTCCAAAACTTGGATCCATATCCAGTCCAAATTACTTCAAAAGATCAAGGTGCAAATAGAAAAATCTTAAAAAATAGTATTTATTTGGCACAAAAGCAAACTTTTAGAACACAAAGAGACAATAGTTGGATTCAACTTTAATCTATGTGCTAATGTAGTTTCTTTGTTTTTTTCATTGTATGATCCCAACTATTGTCATTTGTCAACCGTGGGTTAATATGTCTGCTGCAGTAGATATAAACCAGACCATGTTTTGTTCAACAAATCATGGTTAAAATGCACTACAAAATAGCACAAAGTGTGAAAACCAATCCATGAATATAAATACACAGGTAAACATTCTCAAGGTGGGCAGAGTAAGTAAGAAGAAAAGCAAAGATAAAGGTCACAAGTCACGGTCATCCCCATCTTCAAAAAGGGAGACCCCAGTCTAGTTGAAAATTACAGACCAATCTCTTTATGCTGCATCACATGTAAACTCATAGAATCAATTATTAACTAATCCATTATCCTCCACTTAGAGACAAACAACCTACTCTCTAATAAACAATTTGGTTTCAGGAAAAAGCATCTTGTAATCTGCAACTCTTACACTGCAAAAACATATGGACTACACAACTCAATCAGGGCAAAGCAATAGACGCAATCTACATAGACTTCTATAAAGCCTTTGATTCGTTGGTACATGACAAACTACTACTAAAATTAAAATCTTATGGAATCTCTGGACACCTGCATAACTAGATACAAGCATTCCTGTCAAACAGGCAACAAATGGTCAAAATTGGGAGAGTCTTATCAAATTCTGTACCTGTCCACAGTGGAGTCCCCAAGGCAGTGTTCTAGGACCAACTCTCTTCATACTCTATATAAATGACCTCTGTGATCATATTAAGAGCAACTGCGTTCTCTTCGGTGATTATGTAAAGCTATTCAACACCACAGACAATACTGCTACCCTTCAAAAAGACCTCGACTATGTATCAGAATTGTCAAACAAATGGCAACTTCAAATCTCAACAAATAAATGCTCTGTCTTTTATATTGGCAAAAAAAATTCAGAAAATAAAATACAGGCTGAATAGTCAAGACCTTGTTGATGATCCAAACTCTGTCAAGGACGTTGGAATACTCATCTCTAATGACCTAGTTGCTAAATCCCACTGTAACAACATAGCCAAAAGGCATTAAGAGTTGTTAACCTAATCCTACGTAGCTTTTTCTCTGGTAATATCACACTACTAACTAGAGCATACAAAACATTTGGCAGACCAATACTCGAATACAGCTCATCAATCTGGAACCCACATTATGTATCTGATATTTACACAGTTGAGAAAGTCCAGAAATATTTCACAAGAAGAGTTCTCCACTCCCCTACTCATTGCAGAATACCTTATGCCACCAGACTCGAAATTCTAGACCTGGAAAACCTAGAACTACGCCGCCTTCGGTCCAATCTAAGTATAGTATATAAAATCATACATTGCAATGTCCTACCAGTCAATGAATACTTCAGCTTCAACCATAACAATACAAGAGCAAACAATAGATACAAACCCAAGATTAACCGCACCAAACTTGATTGCAAGAAATACGACTTCACAACAGAGTGGTCAATGTCTGGAATGCTCTACCTGACTCTGTGCTTTCTTCCCCAAACCCACAAAAATTCAACCTTAGACTGTCTACTATTGACCTCACCCCATTCCTAAGAGGTCTGTAGGGGGCGTGCATAAGCACACCAACGTGCCTACCATCCCTGTCCTATTGTTTCTTTTATTTTTCTTATATGTACTCATTTCTTGTATTCATAACTATGTTTATCCTTATACCTATTATCTTGTAAGTGATTGACAAATCAAATAAACAAACAAACAAACAAATAAACAAACAAATAAATAAATAAATGCTATTTAACGTTAACAAAAATTGTGGGTTAAGATAGTTTCCTCTAGCTACAGATACTAGGAAAGAAGAAACCATGCAAAAAACTGGATAAGGTTATAAGCCCAATAATAGTAAGGAACTGTTGTGAATGCAGTTCCTAACATGAGACATTCACAATCCTCCAGGCTACTTGCCAAGTCAAAATATACATTCTCACAAGAGATGGCTATTACATACACAAAGAAATAGCCCAACTAGTTGGGAGAACTGGAAAAGTTAAATGAAGCAAAACTAAGAAGAATATAGGATTATGATTGTTCAATTTAATATCTGATTAAACTGTGGCAAATTCCTAGTAACTGAGACAGAGGGAATATTTGTTTTAAAAGGCATTTTCATTTTAAAGCAAAAGGTACAAGTCTAGCCAGAAATCTATGTTAGGATTAATTCTCTGTTGTATAAGTCCTTTCTCTAAATTCAGCTGGTCTGTTATAATAATCTTTCACTTGGAGATTAGAACTGACTGATGAGAATTTTCTGGTAAGTTCTTTCCTGCAAGAAAGAACCTTTTTTCTCATAATTATTTATAATAAGGGAAAGTGGATACTAAATAGGCAAAAGAGAATAAGACAAAGATGTACAGTATGCTAAAAGGGTATGAATTAAACAGGAAACATTTGGACAAAAATCTCTTGGTCATGCAAGAATAGTGGCAACTAAAAAATACTTCTTTGGTCATTTAACCGTGTTTCTCCAACCATACGGTCCTCCCAATAGGAAGACCCGGCATGTTTTCTAGGGATAAATGAAATTAAGCCCCTCCCCCCAAATTTAGGCCTATTTTAAAACATGCAAAATTGGGGGGGAGGGCAGAGGGGAACTTGCCTTTAGGAGCGCCCCGCGGGCAGCCACAACTCATCACCAGCTGCTCCTAATGGCCGAGCATGGTGGAGCACAGAGTGCTTCCTACCCCTGCCAAGTGCCTTTGCTGCAGACCCGGGTATTGTGCTGGTTGCAGGCCAGCTCAGCAGGTGAGCGGCGGTGGCATGGATGTCGGCCTCGGCAGGGCACTTTAAATCGCAAGACCTTTGGTGCCCGCCTCTGCTGCTTCCTCCACCGCTCTTCTTTCCCTTCGCATTTCTCCACTGGCAGCATTTCAGCTGCTTCTCAGGTAGGGGAGCCACCTCTGTAGCTTCCACAGTTCCTGCCGGTGCTGGCGAGAGAACAGCGGCAGCGCTGGCAAGAGAACAGTGCCAGCGCTGGCGGGAACCATGGAAGCATTTCAGCTGCTTCTCAGGTGGGGGAGCCGCCTCTGTAGCTTCCGTGGTTCCCACCAGCACTGGCAAGAGAACAACGGCAGTGCTGGTGGGAACCGTGGAAGCATTTCAGCTGCTTCTCAGGCGGCGAAGTCACCTCTGTAGCTTCCATAGTTCCTGCTGGCACTGCCGCTGTTCTCTCATGCTCCACCATGATTGGTCGTTAGGAGCGGCTGGTGGCAAGGTGTGGCTGCCCGCGGGGCACTCTAGGCGAGGGTGCGTGGATGGGAGAAATTAATTCACCCCCGAAAAGACGGCCTAGCCATTTTTTCAGGGCTCAGAAAAAAAAATAAGATCCGGCCTTATTATATGAGAAACATGGTAGTTGCCAGCAGAAAGGGAGTGGGGGAAAGTAGTGCATTCCTGAAATACTTCAGATAATTGCTAGGTAGCCGAAGGTCTTGGCGCACAAGATTATTACTGGACAGCATGATTGATGACTCTTGGCTATGGATGTGTCCCATTAGAGAATATACATCCAGGGGATGGGGGGAAGACTAGGGTCAAGGGGGAAATGAATGGTGTATCTTAGTGTCAGCTGCACCCAAGTAATGCTGATGTGGTCACTCCTAATAAATCATTTTTTTTACTCTGAGAGATGCGACTAGAGACTTATGATTTGAATGGGGGTGGATCTGTCAGAGGCTTGACATAAAGTATAAAAGAAAATATATGTAGTACAGGGTTGAAGATCTTAGTATTCTCTGAGCTTGCAAACATTTATTTGCCAAATGAGATAACATCATAAATATTTTTTTTTAAACAAGTTTTATTAATTTTTAAAACACAAAAATTATCATTATTCATTACATGTTTAAACCTTTTTTCATTGTAAATTTAACAAGTCAGATAAATTATGATTCTGTTTTAAACCATTTCCATATAACATACCAAAACCTCTTATTCAATTTCTCTTTACTTCTCTTTACTCTTATTCAATATCATTATTATTATTTCATCTGTTTCTTTCTGACTTAGTTACCATTATTCTCATTCTATATTTCTACAAGTTTTTACTAATTCTCCCCCAAAAAGACATATACACACAACACACAAAACATAAAAAAATCTTTTGGAAAGTAACTTGGACCCAGGTGTCTCTCTCTTCATGGACTTCAATTATATTCATGCTCATCTTACATATCATTACTTATTTTATTTACCATTCTAAGCCTTCTATATTAACTTCTCCACATATTTCACTCTTCTTAATTCTATCTTAATTAATCATCTTAGTTTGAATCATTATATTTGTATCTTTTGTCCATTTTTTATCATCCCTTTGTCTCATTCCTTATAAAAAAGAAGAAAATAAGTTTCTCCTGAAATCATTAATCAGAGTATGATGCCTTTCTATCTCCCCCCTAAGTTAATCAAATTAATCTTTAAAATAATATCCAATACCCAATCCGATTTTGCTTGGTACATTCTATCTAACTAATACATCCAACATAATTAAGTACATAATTAGACAATAAATCCAAATATTAAAAAAAGATACTATAAGAAAATTTTTATAATAACATCAATACCATAATCTTATTAAACTCTTTAATTAAAACAGTATTCTAAACCTCCCCTATTATTAAATTTTAAAGCCAATCATTTTTAAACATTTTAACATTTTAATCTCTTATCAACTCTTAAACCATTACAATACTACCATCTCATCTTATGTACCTGCAAAATCTTTTTTTTTTAAAAAAATTATACTTTATCCATTATCCATAAAAAATTCCTTTTTTTCATTTAATTTCAAAACATTGTAGCTTTTCTCCACCTTTTCCCTTTCTTTCTTCTCCCAACAAACCTTTCTACCCCCCTTCTTCTAGCCTCTGCCTTACCGGCTTCCCTTCTCTGTCGTATTCCTTTTCCCTTTTGTTTACTATCATCATATTGGTTTTGCACCTTATTTTTCCCTTTCTTAAATGTTTTTTTAGATCTTAAGTCCTTAAGTCCTTTAGTTTTCTTCTTTTCTCTTCTTTTCTTTTCTTTCTCTCTTCCTTCTTTCTTGATCAAATTCTGAGATTCATTAAAAATGGCTCCTTCCTTTCTTTCTTGTTCCTCTGCTGTCTTCATCTGTTGTAATGTTTGTTGATAGTTAGTAAGCGCCATTTCTAAAAAAAGGAAAGCTTCTTCCACACCATCTTTACCATTTTTTTTTTTTGCTTGTTCATATTCTTTTCTTAGTTCCTCAACAGAAAGAGCCATTATAAATCTTTTCTTTTCCCCTTCTTTCTTCTTACAACAACCAGAATATTCAAAAGAAAATAAAAAAAATAAAACAGTCCCAAAGTTATCAGTCAGTCCAAACCAAGGCAGAGTTCTCACTTTCTCCTTCTGGGGTAATATCAATCAAAGAGAAAGAAAGTCCAAATCTGTTTAAAATCTTATTGCAATATATTCTAGTCTTCAAATCCTTAAGGCATCTGCTCCAACAAAGTCTTAGCATACAAATATTTTCTTTTTAATCCTCTCTCTTCCCACTCATCGTTTAAAACCAATTTTCACCTAAAAAATAGGTTTCTTAATATCCAGTTATTTATTCCGTAGGAAAAGAGGGAAAGCTATCCTTTCAGCACCTTCAAACAGCCGCTTTTTTTCCTCTTCTGGCAGGTATTATTCAGAAAGTCATACTTTTCAGGAATTTTATTAAATATGTCTTAGAGTCCTAGGAGCCAAGAAAAACTTTCTCCTCTCAAGCACTTTCTCCACTTCCTCCTGCGCATTCTTACCCGGCTGCCAGCTTCTTTGTGGCGGCCATTACAGACCGCCGCTGCACCGTCCTGGGAAAAGGGGGTTCTGCCGGCCGGGAGGGGGTCTGCAACACCCCCAAACCCTTCTCCGGATCCCCCCTACCTTCAGCTGCCCCTGCAGGGCAGCCTAGCTCCGTACCCGTCTGGGTCGGAGCCCCAGAAGCGGCTAGCGCGGCAGGGATCGCGCAGCTTCGCAAATCCCTGCCGCTCGCGAAGCCGACAAACCGGAAGTTCAACATCATAAATATTTTTGAGGCAGGCTACATAGAACTTCAAGATGCTTCCTATGCAATTAAATAAATGTCTACTTACTTTTTGCGAGTTTGCTTCCTTACAGATTTAGGAACACATAGTACTTGGTCTTTGAATGGTATATCAGAAAAAAATACAGTAAAAGCTAGACTGGTTCAGGTCACATAGATAAATAAGACCAAAGTAGAACTAAATGAAAATTAAATGAATTTGGCACAGTTGATAAGAGTATCCTCCTAGTTAAATAACTGCTCATATTAGAAATTACTATTTGGTGTTAATTTTGAGATAAGCTCAGGCACATGTAGTCCTAAAGCTGCAAATAGTAATCTTATATTCAATTATTTCAGATTATTTATTGGAAGAAGTTTCCATTGACAAGTATTTTGGGTCCTTTCCCCACAAATAAACTGTAATCTATAAAACCAGTTTCTGGGCAAAGCAAGTTCTGCTGAATAGCTTGGAGACACTATTGTAAGGTATGTGCACCTTGGCCGGATACAATGGGTTTCTAATTTTTCTAATCATTGTGTACTTGTCACATTTATTCAAATAAGATTAGCAAACCAAAATGAAGCAGTAACTCCTTCTGACTAGACTCTGCATTCATTCATTTTATAATCCTTAGATAAAGACTTTGAAGCTAGAATATTCATTACCAAATCAAGACTTTCAGAATAGCCTGGGCAGTATTGAAATGAAGCAAATTTGACACAGGGGATAATATGATAAAAATTATTCTGTCATAAGATTACTGGGACTAAATGTTGTTGGATGATAAGGTGTGATATGTTAATGCCAAATTATCTTGCCAGTCCCCTTCTCCCAAAATGCAACAGATGAAACTCACATTTATTAAAAGTCTGACTGAGATATTAAAAGATCCCAGATAAGCCAGTTTATTTCTGCTCGGCAGCACAAATTGAAAGAGTTCTCCAACTGGAATTTCTTTAAATGAAAGATTGCCAAATAATAAGCTTTGCAAGAAAGTTGCATTGCATACCAAGATTGGGGGGGGGGGGATCCAACCATTCTCCCTAGAAAGAGTTAACTAATCCTTTGGTCTCCATTTAGATACAGGAAAATAAAGAGTAGAGTTAAAAGCTTGAACAAATGATAATGAGCTATGAACTCAATAATTTTTGCTCTATGAAGGTATAGAAAGGAAGATTAATTATGTCCATCTGAATACATAAGGCTAAGGCTCAGTCTAAAGGGTAAACTACCATGATGAAGCTTAAATGATTTGTCTGTATCACTAGAAGCACTAAGACAACAACAGAAGGCGATAATAGTTTCTGCTTTGCAAAGCGTTTCATTTGTTGCCAGTCAAAAAGCTGCAAATAAAATTGATATCTAATGTGCTTTATTCTGAAACTGAGAATGAATTTACAGTACAAAATATCTGGGTTAATCCTTTTGGCTGTTTGATCCAACATAGCAACATGGAGGGACAGAGTGAATTTTAAGTGATGGAAGAATCAAGTCAAACATGAGAAAATTGGAAGGTTTATTTTAATTTATAGTGAAAAGTAGATCCCCCTACAGTGAAACATTTCATCTTTAGCAGAGATTAAATTTAACACCAACACAGGGAGGCCAGAACATAAAAAGGATAGAAGTGTGAAATCAGGCAGCCAATAAGTGACATTAGTTATATCTAAAATAATAAGGAGTGATCCAGCTGAGAGGAGCTATATTAATTTCAAGAAGAAATGCCAGACTTTCCTTTTGATGTGTTCAGTTCTAAGCATTCTTAGAAAGAATATGATCATCTAGATCTATTTCAATCAAATTTCAAGCTGAATTTAGCACTGAAACCATATTGCACTATCTGGGTTGCTCTTACTGAAACACATAGAACTAACAAACGTGGAAGTAGCTGCAGTATTTAAGCTATTGAATCCAGCCTCTTGCTCAGTGCAGAAATCCAAATTAAATCAACCACATGAGATAATTATCTAGCACTTGGACACACCCAATCAAGCAGGTGCTTGTAATACAAATTACAAGCAGTCCTCAACTTACAATGGCTATTGAGACCAGAAATTTTCCTTCACTAAGTGATGCTCTTGTAAAGCAAGGGCGTGCAAGAGGGTACTGATTTGTTTTGTTCCCCATCAAACTGTTAGGTTTTTCCTAGTATTCAATGCCTTTCTGTAGCTTAAATCCCTCATTTAATATCCTGTATTTTGCATGATGGAAAAAAGTCATAGTTCTTTCCTTCTTCTGTATGATATATTTTCAGATATTTAACTGAAACAGCAACAGCACTTAGACTTATATACTGCTTCACGGTGCTTTACAGCCCTCTCTAAGTGGTTTACAGAGTCAGCATATTGTCCCAACAATCTGGGTCCTCATTTTACCCACCTCAGAAGGATGGAAGGCTGAGTCAACCTTGAGTCGATGAAACTCGAACTGCCGAATTGCTTGCAGTTGGCAGTTAGAACGAGCTGCAATACTGCATTCTACCTACTGAACTCTTATCCTACCTCTCATTCTCCTTTCAGGTCTAAATATTCTCAGTGCTTTCAATATTTGTGATAAGGCTTTTAACATCTCTGCACTTGGTCAGACCCTACATATTCGGTATAGGGCCTTACCAATACAGAATAAAATAGAATCACTATTTGCATAGTTTCTAAACTATACATATGCCTTTTCTGCAGCCACTTTACATTGTTGACTCTTAGACTGCTTGCAGCTTAGGTTTTGATCACCACATCCCTTTATATCAATCTCTGGGAAAGGAGGAAGTACAGAAATCCACTGTTATTTTTTATTTTGTTTTCTGATTCACAAAAAATAACCCATTCAAAATGTTTTTCTTGCTTCCAACATATGTATGTATGTATGTATGTATGTATGTATGTATGTATGTATGTATGTATGTATGTATTGGCTTTGTAAGCTGTCCAATCCCATTAGGACTCTGCTATTTAATATATGTGCAAAATCCCTATGAAAAAAATGCCCAAAATCTGGAAATGTGATCTACTTTAGATCCCCCACTTCCTCCATCAGATATAAGTAGCTGTCATAGCTCTAACTGAAATTTCAACTTTCTGCCATGTCTCCTAATAAAATAAACAAAACAAAGAACAAAACAAGAAAATAGTGATGACATCAATTGTCATGCCATCACCTCAGATGGTAGCTTTTAGTCAGTCCTTGGGCTGATTACAGCAAACTATTATACCTTGAGAGTGCCACTGAAAACTTCCTGAAAATTATAGCTCTTGCAAAAAGATAACTAGCCATTTCCTAATGGGATGGAGCAGAAAGGATCACAGGACACATACATTTCCACTGATTATTTGTTATTTTCCTGGTATGATTTAGGTGATATGATTGCCTTTCATCCTTGGTATTATTTTCTTTTAATAGTATTTCAGTACACTTGGAAACTACTGTTTCTTAACATCCAAAGATGTTTCTGACCCATCTATTAATCAGCTGGTATAATCAATCTATTTACAGTTGAAAATGCAGACTCAAAACACTAATTCTATTCAAATTCTGAATTTTATATCACTTCCCCCTTTTAAGAAAGCCAACTTCCAGATCGTTATAAAGCAAGCAAAGTTTTCATTTAGATTAGTGGTCTTCAAACTGAAATTACTTCAACCCCCAATATGTGACATTTAATTTTTCATTTTCCAGAACATCTCCTAATAGAATAAATAAAACATACAGCAAAAGAAAAACAGTGCAATGCCATCAATGCAACTCGCTTTAGGTTAGGTTGCAATTCTCTTGTGGATTTCAACCTATTGGTTTTAAAATCATGGAATCATAAGACTGGAAGGGACCTCAAAGAAGTGAAATAAAAAATAGAGAAAATCAATAGCTACCCTCTGTTTCCCCTAGGAAAACAATTCATAATAACATTTTTTCTTAGTGATGCCATACCTTCTATATGTATACCAACAATAAAAGAAACAAAATTTATAAAGAGAAGTTACCAATTAACAATACAGAAGTTCTTCTCTTGTTTTTTGAATCAATACTTTAAAAGTATCTTGGCCATAAGAACAGGTTTGCAGAATATTCTTGCAGTATATTTAACGCTTAATAAAACTGCCATTTTAATACCTTCTCTAGCTATTTGCAGAAAAGATATATGTCAGCAGCATTTTACATTGTGGAATATAACTGAAAATTAGTTTTGGGACTGTGAATAGATAATACACTTTCTGTAGCCCACATTTTTGTCAGTTCTGTTTTCCCTTTTAAGTTGCTTAACTGTATTTTAAATTACGTGTAATGGATTTTATTGTACATCATGTTGGCAGGATCAAAGCCAGCTGATCAACTTGAAAACATCAGTGAATGAATGAAATGTGCATATCAGCTATTACTTCGTAAAACATGAAGAAGTTATAATTCGGATGGGCTACTTATCCATATCTTTTCAAGTTGCAGAGCAGACAGGCAGATTTACAAGTTCAGCTATACAAATGGCTTTGAATGAAAAGGTTTGTGACATGCTAGTTAGCAAATCCTGGGTTCTACAGAACCCAGGAAACTATGTCTGGTAGTTTGAACTTAAAGGAATTTTTAAATCCAATGCATTCAGCTTTTGAAGAAAACTAAATGTTATTAAATGAATGAATAATGCAAATAAATAATCCCACAGACATTATATTGACTGAGATGACATGACATATATTTTTGTGTGTATCCCATTTTATAATAAAACATAAATACTGAGCAGCTGATGATTGCCTTGGACAAAGATATAGTATTTCTGGAATTACACATGACATCTACACATGTAGGTTAAATCACTTATATTTGGTGCTTTGTTGATTTACCACATTTTACTGTAGTACGGTACTGTACTGTAAAATGATACAGAATTATTTTTGTGAAAGATGAGAGCTTTCCAGCAACTTGAGCAGGGGAGAGAGATGGATATATGGCATATAATCATCATGCATAAGATTATAACTTTAAAAAGAGCCATTTCCATCAATCTACTAGTCCAGTAGTCTGTTGTTATGATGACTATGCACTGTGTTTTATGGAACATACATCCAGGGATGGACTTCAAAAATTTTAGCAACTGGTTCTCTGCTCAGTTGCTGGGTGGACATGGCCTAGTCAGCCTCCTGCACCATGGTGGGAGGCGGTTTTGCCCTCCCTGGGCTCTGTAGGCTTTCCTCAAGCTTCCGGGAGGGCGAAAACATCCTCCCTGGCTCTGGAGGCCCTCTGAAGGCCGGAAACAGGCCCATTTCTGGCCTTCTGTAGCCTCTGGGAGGCCTGTTTTTCACCCTCCCTGAGCCTCCACATGGGCCCTGTACTTATCTGGCATCCAAAATGGGCCACTTGGGGACTCTTGGGATGAGAGGGGAGGGGTGGGCGGGGAGGGGCCAACCACGGATGGAGTTTACCAGTTCACTGAACCAGTAATTAAATTAGCTACCAGTTCACCTGAACCGGGGAGAACCAGTAGCAGCCCACCCCTGCATACAGCATGTTGCCCAGGGACTGGTATTCAGAAATATATTTTTACCAGTAGTAAAGATATTCTCCCCCCCCCCTCCGGCCAATATTGTGAATATAAATTAGAAGAGGGAATTGTTATTAATATTGCCTTGAGCTCCTAAGGAAAGGTAACATTTTAATCTAATCATTAGAGGGCACCAAGTTGATGGAGATTGCAAGGTTGCTTTAGCACAGGAATGTGCTAAAGCACAATCTAACCTGGCTTTGTATGGCACATGAAAAAACATTTTCCAGAAACTGGCCGGAACAGCCCTCTTTCCCTGAAAAGTCCATAACTCTGAAAAATGCAAATAAAATTGCTGACCTTTTATTTTTAACTCTATCCATTCTGGGAGGAATTGGGAGCTGCAGAAGTTATATTGGCAGGTAACATTTTTTCCAGCCCCGGTTTAGCTACTGACGCACAGTTGATGCTGAACAGGTATGGAATAAAAGTGGAAGAACTGGCTTTTATAGGGAAAGATAAAATTGACTCTCTTGATAGGGGAAAAATAATTGAAGTTAAAATGTATGGATCAGAATTTTGGGAATAAAGTATTTGTTTGCTATATTTTCATTTGAATATATTCCTTAGTACATGCAAGGTGCAATAGAAAAAAATCTCCCACAATGTATTTGTTTGATAGGCACTGTTTTTGTGAGGTCTCAACCCTTATCACGTAGTGCGCCCTCATTTTCAGTCACACTTTTCTTGCATTAGCCAACAAGGTTTGTAGGAGAGTTTCTGCAAATGTTCTGATTATGCCTTAAGAGGAAATATCAGCCGGCTTTCAGCTCGTGTGACCTTGTGGATTTTATCTTCCATCTGATAAGTAATCCCTTTTTGCTAGAGCAATAGGTCTGTTTATGAAGAAGAGTGTGTGGCTGGGGACATCCTGAAAACCTGATCGTAATATTCCTACTAACAGACAGAACCAGAGCCAGCCAAATGCCTTGCCTTCTCAACATGAGCTGTCAGCGCAGCCATGGCCCTTTCAGCCCAACCTGCTTTCATTAGATACAGAGTGTCTGTTTTTATTTAGCTCTTCAACACTTTCACAGCATGCTGCTGTAACTAATTAAATTTCTCCGTGTGTAAACCAAACATGGCTTTATATAAAAGTTATGAATGGCAATGCTATTAGGAAAGCCTAACCTTATTTTATTATTTTATTTTGATTTATTCTGCCCAATTCCACTAAGTGGCTCAAAATAACCAAACAGTATAAAAACAATGTAGTAAGAACAGCAGAACGCAAAAACAGGCTTGGACATTGAAAATGAAACACAAGATGGTGAACCCAGAAAAACATCTAGCCCTTTATTGTTGTGTGAGTTTATTTGAATTTATTTTAACTGCCCACTCCCATAAACTCTGGGAGGCTTACAAATACAGTTAGAGCAAACACAATAAGAGCATTTAAAAATAATTAACAGGCAGTAACTGAGGTATATGCAACAGCATCTACTTGTAATAATGCTAAGATGATTACTTGCACGGCCTCCCATTCTCAGCAAAAAATTCAGGCTACTTGAAAACACAGTAATAATATTAAATCACCACGGAACCTGTCTTCATTAAGCAGATGCCATGAAAATGAAGATAAGTTGTTGGTGCAAGAAACAGAATCATAGCAGAAGGATCATCACATTAACCTGCATATACCCATCCATATGTCATAAATATGCACTATAGGCAAGACTCCTTAACAGCAGCTTAGCAACTGCTTAGCAAAATATTGTTTGGGAACAATATACTCAATATACATTGAGCTGTGGTGACCCAGTGGTTCGAAAGCAGTATTGCAGGCTAACTCTGCTGACTGCCAAAAGTTCGATCCTGACTGGCTCAAGGTTAACTCACTTTTCCTTCTTTCCGGGGTTGGTAAAATGAGGACCCAATATGCTGACATTGTAAACCACTCAGGAGAGCTGTAAAGCACTATGAAGCAGGATGTAAGTCTAAGTTCTATTGCTATTGCTACTTTGAGGTTACTAAATTGCTTGATACTATAGCAGAGAAAACAACAGATTTTATTGGATAAAACAGAAACTGAGACTGATCTGAATGCAGAGCTGGAGTTTTAAAAATGCTGGATTTCAAAAGCAATATGGAAAAAGATTCTGTGAATTTGAAAATGAACTTAAAATGTCCGAGTATAACAGTAACATGGAAAATGATGCCAAAATGAATTTACATGTGTTGAAACCAGTTGATATCTTAACAATTAAAGGGAATATGAAAATAATAAATCCGAGAAGTGACTTGTCAAGCCTTCTTATCTTGGATTCACAGAAGGAATGTATGAAACCAAGGAAACTTTTTAGGAGGAGAAAAAGGCTATTCCTGAAAGGACACAAAGAGAAAATGATAGGAAGTCAACTTGTGGGACACTACTTGATGAAACTAAAAATTAAGTTTTTTAAAAATAAAAAGGTTTATAAAATGAATCTTTTGATCAGAGTTAAAATATATAGGTTGTGGTTTCTGGCAGTGTGAATGGGACTTCCTTTTCACCAAGGTCAAGTGACAAGGCTTTAAAGATCTGTTTACAAGTGAGGAGAGATTTCTTCTGTTTCATTTTTTAGAGAAAGTAATGAGTTTGGATTATAAAATTGATTTTTATTAAGATTAAAATATACGTGTTAATATTTCTGGTAGTTCTTAATAGACTTTTGCTGATTAGTGCTGAATGGTATGTTTTTCCAATTATTGATAAGGGATGAGATATGAGAAGAAGAGAGGTGTTTTTTTCTTTAATTGAAGTTTGGCAAAATGACAGAATTATATATGATCAAAAGGGGGGCGGGGAAACATTACTTTCCACTACAGCATCTGGAAAGTGGGTGAGAGATAGAGGTCAAATTGTGTCAAAATTGGTGGATAAAATAACAGAGTAACAGAAAAGGACCTTGATGATCTTCTAGTCCAATCCCCTGCTCAAGCAGGAAACCCTATACCAGTGGTGGCTAACCTTTTTGGGCTCCTCCAAAAATTGTGCACGCGCTTGCACGCTCGCGCTCATGTGCCAGTGCTCAGAAGGCAATGTGCATTTCCCCACACCTCCTACACATGCGCGCGCAATCACCACCCCTGCCACCCCCTTACCTGCACTGTGCCTCACAGCTGATTTTCGGCTGGTTTGAGGCCTTTTTTGGCCTCCCAAAGTCTTGAGGAAGGCTTCTGCAGGCTTTGCAGGCCGAAAACTAGCCTCGTTTCGTCACTTCGGAAACACAGGAAGTGACGAAACGGGGCTAGTTTTCAGCCTGCAGAAGCCTACAGAAGCATTCCTCAAGCCTTTGGGAGGCCAAAAAAGGCCTCAAAGCAGCTGAAAATCAGCTGTGAGGTACGCGCATGCTGTAGGTAAGTTTGCCTGCAGCTTGCATGCTGGCACAAATGGCTCTGCATACCACCTCTGGCACGCATGCCATAGGTTCACCATCACGGCCCTATACCATTCCAGTCTCTTCTTAAAAGCCTCCAGTGATAAAGCACCTACAACTTCAGAAGGCAAACTGTTCCACTGATTAATTATCCACATTGTTAGGAAGTTTCTCCTTAAATCCAGGTTGTTTCTCTCCTTGATTAGTTTCCATCCATTGTTTCTTGTCTTGCTTTCGGGTGCTTTGGAAAATAGATTGACCCACCTCAAATATTGGAACACTGCTGTTATGTCACCCCTTGTCTTTCTTTTCTTTAGATTAAACTTAACCAATTCCTGCAACCATTCTGGGTGCTGTATGCTGCAAGCTTTGCCCCTTTTGTATATATATTGAATCTTGTCAATTTTAACCCTCTGCCCCGTGGAAACTGTTGTTCCACTATATCAGTGCATAAGCTGAAAAACACCAGAATAAATTCAAAAGCTGAAAGAGAAACTTGGAGGCTGAAAGAGAAAAATAGAAGCCCTACTCAGAAAGAGAAATTCAAGGATATATTTTGAGTATACCTAACTATGCTGCAGCTAAGCATATTTTTGAAATATCCTGGAATATTGCAACATACACAATATGGATCCCTGCACTGAAAACACAAATGTTCATAGGCATTTTTTTCAAGCATAGATCTTGTGCAATATCTATTGAACTCCATAGCAGTTGAAGAGACTCAGTGACCTCTCCTTTATCTTTTGGCTGCCTGAGTTTTTTAAAATGATCAAATTCCCAAAATAAAAGAGAATAAACAGGTTCCTTTCTTTGATTCAAAAGGATTTACTCTGGAGATGATTATCCTTCCATCTTCTCAGATCATGTCAAGCTGATGTTTACCACGTGCCTATAATTAATTAAGGATCTGAGTGCCTTTGGGTAGAGAGGCAAACTATAAATTAACTAACTGAAGCAGAATGACCTGTAAGTTTGATATAGTTAGTTTAGTGCTAAGTCACGGCAAGATTTGGTCTTTTCAGTAAATACTGTGCCCTAACAAAAGAGCCCTTCCTATGAGTAACTGAGCTGGTACTTAATCTCCTATTAAGCTCTAGGCCGGGGCTCTTCCACCTGAGCTTGGGTGATCTATGGTTTCCAGTTTTTTAAGAACACATTGTTGCTAGTCATTAACAGTAGATGGTCTGTCCTGCTAGCATTTTATTGCTACTTAGAGAACTGTGATTTTATTTACTGCAGGAAGAATTGTGCTGTGGCTGAATCTCTGGTTGTTTTATCTTCTGGAGAACTGCCTTGAATGCCACCGTGTCACAGAAGTGCTGCAGAGAAGCATTCTGAGCAAATTAATTAAATAAGGTAGCACAGGGATTCCAGACTTTTATAGCAAAGAGATAGCCTATTAAAAAGGAGAAAGTACTACTGCCTGAAGTGGCACTAGCTGAACTTTTCCCTTCGACATAGCTATAAAAACCACTGACTGATTTTCCTCTATTGCATTCTGCACCTTTTTTTCCCTCTGCCTTGTAAAACAGATTATGCAGCTACAACAATATCTTTAATCATCCTTAGCAGGTGTTTATCTGTGTGTTTGGCAAGAAAAGTTGGATGGAATGGTGGAAAAACACGTAGAGGTAGCGGTTCACTTAATAACTGTCAAAAACAGGGCAAAACTCACTTAACATCTGTCTTGCTGAGCAACAGAAATGTTGGTCTCAATTGTGGTTGTAAGTCAAAGACTACCTGAACATACACACAAAAGGAAAACATTACTAGGTGGATTTTTGGAACACTGTGGAAGTGCCATTGCCTTCTGGGAATGTTTTTAATTTTTCCAGTCTAGTCTATCTACCTGAAATCTCCGTATGGTCTCTCATCCATCTCTGTTTAGCTTTGGGTTTGGTTTTCTTGGGTTTTTTTTTAAATTTTGTTTTGTTTTTGTTTTGAGCTAAGCCAAGCTCAGTTAGGTGCTGCTATGTGCTATCGATGTGGTCTTCCTCTGATGATTGTAACAAATACTTCCATGAAGACTTCTTGGCACTGTGGCAGAAGTGGTTGGCCAATGGGTTCTTTTAGAATACTTTTTCACCTTCTTAGGGTCATAACTCTGTACTTCTCAGGTGATTTCCCAGTCCATGTATTATTGAGGTCCAACCTTATTTAGCTTCCAAGATTAGCCAAACTCAACTGCTGTCTCCTGAAAAATGAAACAGGAAGGTAAACTACTGGGTGCATACCAGAGGTAGACTGCCACCAGTTCACCCCGTGTCAGGGAAACCCATAGCTAACCAGTAGCTAATTTTATAGCCAGTTCAGTGAACTGGAAAATCCCACACCTGGCCTCCCCCACTGATCCTCCCAGGAGTCCCCCCACAGCCCATTTTGGATGCCAGGTAAGTGTAGGGCCCAAGTGGAGGCTTGGGAAGAGTAAAAAATGGGACTTCCGAAGGCTCCGGTAGGCTGGAAACGGGCACATTTCCAGCCTCCAGAGGGCCTCCAGAGCCTGGGGGAGGCTGTTTTCACCCTCCCAGAGCCTCAAGGAAAGCCTCCAGAGCCCAGGGAGGGTGAAAAACGGGCCTCCTAGAAGTTCTGGAAGGTCGGAAATGGGCCCGTTTCCAGCCCTTAGAGGGCCTCTAGAGCCCGAGGAAGGCAAAAACGTACGCCCTCGGCATGGTGCAGGAGGCCAACTAGGCCACACCCACCATGGCCATGCCCACTCAGCAACCTGGCAGAGGACCACTTGCTAAAATTTTTGAAGCCGATCCCTGGTGCATATTTACTGCAATTATTAAGTTATTGTCCCATGCAGTACACAAGGCTGCCCTTGGTGACCATCCAGAAATTATAACTGATCCAGAATGTGGTGGCTGGCACAATGCTGATTGTTGCTCAGTTTGTCCAAGATATACCATTACTAAATAAGTTGCATTGACTCCCAATTCCTTTCTGGACACGATTCAAGGTCTTGTTTATCACTTTTAGAGCCCTGCATGGCATAGGATCAAGTTATTTGTGCAACTGCCTCTCCCCGAGGCTAACTGCCCATTCTACCTTCTCTTAAATGTTGTCAAGTAGCAAAGCCTAGGAAGCATGCTTTTCTTAAGCAGCCCCTGCCCAGGGAACCCCCTCCCCCTCAAGATCCAGCAGGCCATCCTAGCCTTCTGCTGGGAGGAGCTGAGATTGGATTCAAGGGATTGCTTTTTTGTAATTGATGGGTAAGTCCATGTTGATTAAGGCACTGCAGTTTGATTTTAGCCGTTTTGGATGCAGGCTTTATTGTTGGATGCAAGCTTTATTGGTTTTACTATGTTTTTTGTGAGCCACCCGGAGTTGTGACTAACAAGATGAGTGGCCATACAAGTATTTTAAACAAATGAATAAATCAACAAATGTCTGTGAATGAGTCTTAGAAATTATACAGTAAAATTTTTCTCTGGGAAGTATTTTAATTGTTTTTCTTTTTGTCTGTGTGGCTAATGAACTATCACTATCCATCTGCACAATAAGTTATTACAATATTTAGGTCCTGATTCACCAATTAAAGATTTGTAGTTTAAATGCAATTAGAATTTCACTTTCTGTTAAAATGCTCATTATAGGTTTGCCAACATATTCTCTCCCTGGGCAGTCTGTTTGCTCTGAGAAATGCTTAGAATGTCTCTTTGGTCTGGATTTCCTTGATAATGGAAACAGTTTGCTGGATTCCTCCTAGCAAGTGACAGGAAAAAAGGAGAAAATTAGTCTCCTGCCAATATCAAAATTATATTTGCTACTGATGGCATTGATTACTTCAGCAATCAACAACTTCTTTCTAAACTGAAAAGTCCTTTATTACAGGGTTTATATACATAACTCTAGAAGTGAATAGCAACAAAAATAAACTTGGAAAGCTATCCTAGTCTGGGATATCTATGATGTTTACACAGTGCCACCTAGTGTCTGTGAATATATACCACTAAAATATGTTGCTATTTATTTACTTACTTTGTTCAAAACCCAAACCTGTGGGCAGGAAAGGAATTGTTTAATCATCATATGAATCTCTGTGATCATATAAGCAGAAAAGCATATAATACTTCTGCTGCTGTGGAATAAGCAGTGGTTATTTTAATTGTTCCTTATTTTTGTTATTTTTCTCATGGATTTGGAGTTGCTTTTCCACTCATAAATGTTTATGTTAGTTTTCATTGCTGCAAATGTCAGGAATTGTTATTGATTCAGCAGTATGTAAGTACAAAAGACACAAA
The DNA here is from genome assembly GCF_049901735.1 of Notechis scutatus. Taxonomy (NCBI): domain Eukaryota; kingdom Metazoa; phylum Chordata; class Lepidosauria; order Squamata; family Elapidae; genus Notechis; species Notechis scutatus. Next base: position 30,813,633 of record NC_142011.1, read on the forward strand.
TAAATAAGCATCACCTAGAAGGATATTTATAAACAAATATTGCCATGGCCAAATGCTATTTTAATGTGTTTGTTTGATTTATATCCAGAAGTCACAATGTTTGGGAGAATTTCAACGGATATAAGCATGAACAGAAAGGGCGAAAAAGTGCATAGATACACACACATTTTCCTTTCTTTTCTTTTCTTGAAATATTTGTTACTGTTTTATATTATACATTTCCTTTCTATGTTGAGCAGTGTGCTCTCTAGGTGTCCAAGGTGTTAACATACAAACATCATCATTGTCATTATGATCATATATATATAAACAAATATGATAACATCAATCATAGTATAACATATATTATCTTCCATTATAGTATCAATTATATACCTGTCAGAAATATTTATTCATCTGTTTTTTCTTTCTCCTAAAAACCATATTTCACCTAATTCCACTCCTCTAAGCTAAGGAAATCTGCCATTTAACTATTTATAGAATAGTTCCCATGTTGTGAAATAGTCTGAACCATCTTTTCCTTTAATTTTTAGGGTTAACCTATCCATCTCTGCATATTCCAGATTTTTTATTATTATAATATTGTCTTCAGGGGTTTCTGGATTTTTCCAACATTGTACATATGCAATCCTAGCTGCTGTTAGGATGTGTACAACCAAATATATGTTACCTTTACTGTAATTTCCTGGAATCATGCCCAAAAAATGTCTCAGGTTTCAGGTCTATTTGTTTTCTTATCTATTATTGACTGTTTCCTAGTATGATTTGATTGCTTATTGTACCCTATGACTATTATTATGTTGTACCTGATTATTCTTGACTCTTCACAAATGTATCTTTTCTTTTATGTACACTGAGAGCATTTGCACCAAGACAAATTCCTTGTGTGTCCAATCACACTTGGCCAATAAAGAATTCTATTCTATTCTATTCTATTCATATTTTCCAGCCATGTGATACACACACATTTTCCAAACCATTAGGCTTGCATGGATGTTTGGCATGCTCCTTCAGACCCTCCACTACAACACTCCAGCTTTCTGGCATCTATGAATTACATAAATATTTGTCATGAGTGGATCTGTACAAACTGGATGTCCTAGGTGGTTGCAAGACATGCAGCTTGGACAGAGAATAAATAAGTGTCCTGACTAAGAGAGGAGAACAGGACATATTTGAGGAAGTGACAATGAGTGGACAGAACTGCCCTGCTTATTCCTTTAGTAGAAACAAGAACAGCTGGTCCTCTAGAGGCCACTGAGCTACAACTCCCAGGAGCCTGACCTAATACAATCTATTTGGGGAATTGTAGTTCAGCAACAACTAGAAAGCCACTAATTCCCCATCCCATTCTATAATTAAGATCTCGTAGCAAAATGTGCAATTTCAGAGACACTCAAATTGGTTTCAGCCACCTCTGGACAAAAAAATACTGGAGACTGTCAATACCATTCAAAGATAAACCATTGTACCCATAGGGCCAGAGCTGTCAGATCCTATTTTTGAACCCTATAGAAGTGTTTAATGGAAAGTTGTTTAGTGGTCTGAGCTAAGGAGAACTGCTCCTGAAGGCTGGAGATCATTTTTAGGTTTTCTATGCATCTCATATTTCATACAGAAGTCAAGAAAGAGAAGTCACCAATTCCTGAGGTACTCTATTCCATCCTCAAGATAGTCTTGTGATTAGATGTTTTTTCTTAATGGTCAGTTGAAAACTGCTTCCTAGAAATGTCTACTTCTGGTTCTAGAACAGGGGTGTCAAACTCAAGGCCTGCGGGCCGGATCTGGCCCAGGAGGTGCTTACATCTGGCCTGTGGGCCTAACCTGCCAGCAAAAACGGAGCTCTGAAGGGCTGACCACAGCCCCCCAGGGCTCCATTTTTGCTGGCAGGGGGCTATCAAAACAAACTAAAACAAAACAAAAGGAGAAATATTTCCCCTTTTGCATTTGAGCATGCAAGAAGGAACAGGAAAGGAGAAAGGGAAAGAGGAAAGACAAAGAAAAAGAAGAAAAAATAGAAGAAGAAAAAATAAGGAAGAAGAAAGGAGAATGAAGAGGGAGGGAGGGAGGGGGAGGGAAGGAGGGAGGGAAGGAAGGAAGGAAGGAAGGAAGGAAGGAAGGAAGGAAGGAAGGAAGGAAGGAAGGAAGGAAGGAAGGAAGGAAGGTGTCATGCTCCTGTCGGAGTCTGAATCTGAGGAGGAAAACAAACAGCTGACAGGGAGTGGGAGTGTGGCTCCATTGTCTGTGGAGGAAACTGGGGAAAGGCAAAGTCCGGCTGGGCAGAGCAGGAAAGAGGTAGAACAAGGGAGAGGGAGTTCAGAGGAAGACCCAGGCCCACCCCCTCTTCATCCTAGGGCATGCAGGGAGGAACGGAGAAGAGAGCAAATGGGTTGCATGGCTTACAGGGGAGGAAAGGGCCCTGATTCCCTTCATTAGCCACACCTGGGAATGAGAGTTTAAAAAGGAAGGAAGGAAGGAAGGAAGGAAGGAAGGAAGGAAGGAAGGAAGGAAGGAAGGAAGGAAGGAGATTATAATGAGAATGAGGGAGGGTCTCAGGAAAGTCCTGCCTTAGCACTACAGGGGGCCACTACAGGTGCCCCGACACAAGTGACATTGAGCTGACCATGCCCACCATGGCCAAATCCACCCCCGGCCCTCTGAGGTCAAATGCAGTCCTGATGCGGCCCTCAATGAAATCAAGTTTGACACCCCTGTTCTAGAACGACAATAATTACCTCTGTTCCATAACAGCTTTTCAGATTTTTGACAGCTAGCACATATCCCCTTAATCTCTCTTTTCCACATACTCAGATTTTTTAGCACATCCTCACACAATCTGATGCTTCCTTCCTTGAATCTAACTCCAGGTGACTACATGGGCAAAGCCATATATTTTTCTCATTAGTCTATAGTGCTGAAGGGAGGTGCATTGCCGTTTTCCTGGATTCTTTTTCACCTTTCCCAGTTTTCAATCTCATTGCCATTCTCTACATTCAAAATTGAGACAATGGATCAATTCAGATAATCCAGGAGAGAGGGAGAAAGATATTCTAAATAAATAAATAGTTTCAAATGTCTGCAATTCTACTTGAGCCTTAAAATCATGTATAATGTCCAGGAAAATAACATATTCATCCACCTATTTTTGTTTTGTTTTATTTTTTATTTTGTAATTTTTTTTAAACTACACAGAGAGTTTGCAATTATACAGTTATAATAACTATTAAATTGTCAGCTCTTCATTTTCAATGATCTGTAATGTACAGGTCTAATGCAAAATATAATCTTGGTGGATTTCATAAATTTATCTCACAAATAGAAAATAATTCCATTCTCAGAAAGAAGGTATTAAGGTTAATATTTTTCATATCTACTGCAATTAACAAATAGCCTCTACTTTCCTGAAAACAAAGTTATTGACTTTATCCATTTTCTTAATGAATCAAACCAAATAAATTAGCTAATTATAAGAAATTTATTCCTAGCTCTTTTTAACGTATCATCTATTATAATACCTGACTTTTTTCCTCAACTTGCAATTTCATTCTTGCCACAATAATTAGATTAGTCTGTTCAACATAATTCTTTCTCCTGTTTAGGGATCACTGTGGCTGGATATGCAAGCTACTGAAAGGCACAGTAAAATGTCATGCTACAAGTTTTGATATCTTGTACCTACTGTGATGCAGGGTATTGTTTGGAAACAGACCACCTTGTATTCAGAAGGCACTTTCATAATTTAGCCAAAGAATATGCTCTGCCACAGAAGAGACAATTACAGAAAACATGCAGAATCCTGGATTCTGAATATGAAACAAAAGAGATTGCCTTCTTGAATCAGATCTAGGTTTATATTCGGTGATGTAATTGCTGGCTATGTCCATTAGATCTTTCAGAGACTACCACTTTCCATTGTACACACATGTACACATACAATGTCAGTCTCTAGTTTAATTCTTACACAAGTATTCATAAAGTAAAATTGGAAATTGACTCTCTGCTACAAAACAGAAGGATGACCTTCAACCTCCCAATTCTTCAATTTTAGAGCAATTGCCCTATCCTATATCTGTTTCTTCTTAGGTAGGATGCTTATGACTAGAAATGTGATAGCTTCAAAATATTTTGCTTAGAAAAAAATATAGTTCCTTCAGAGATTGCATAAATAGGCATAAACACGTACTTTAAAGGATAAGCATTAATAAGATCAATTAAACATTTATCAAGAACTATGACACGGAAAGGCAAATCATTCATAAACACCTACAATTGAAATGACAGATTGACAGATGTTTCAAAGTACTTCAGCAAACCATCTATCATTTTTATTTCCAACAGATGTCACCTGCTATGAAAGAACCAGTATCACTAAATAACTAGTTCAATACATTGTTGCAAAATGCAGACTCTGGAGGTTTTATCATAATTCTCCAATGTTGTATGTTTTTCTAATGTCTGAAGAGTTAGTTCCAGATGTTCAGGAATTTGATGGCACTCTTGGGTTTGGATTTTGTTTTTTCTGATGCTATAAAGTTCCCATTTTCTTAACTATAATAAAAATTGTCAAATACACCTTCTTTTTAATGAAGAAGAGAAGTTGAATATCATTTGACACCCAAGCAACTCAGAAAAGTTCTTCATGGCTCCCAGTGGAATTATGAGCGTGCTTGTGTACACACACACACACACACACACAAACATAGAGCTAGATATAAATATATATAGATATGGATATATGCAGGTCTTGGCATGTTCAGGTTTTTTCCCATGTAAGATTGAGAGTATCTTGGCGACGTTTTGACGAGATCCCACTCACCATCTTCAGGCTGGTGCTTTCAGCTTCGTGCTTATGCAAGCAAAGCGTGATCGGAGCTGCCATCTCTCTATAAATACTGGTGGGGAGGTGTGGTGTGCTAGCTCTGTTGTAAGTGGGCTGGTTGGCTGTGTTGTTATTTCTTGATTGGTTGATGGAGTTGATATTTGCAGATTGGTTGGCTTTTTTGTAAGAACATGTGTGGCTGAGGTATTGGCTGTGTGTCTATCAGCCTCCTGTGTTGTAACAACCTGGGTAATGGGCTGTGTGATGACCTTCTGAATTCTATTGTTGTGACATCCTGGGTCCTGTGCTGTAATTTCCTGAGTCATTAGCTGTGTTGTAACATCCTGAGGTTTTGTGGTGTAACCTCCTGAGTTCCATGATGTGATATCCTGAGCAGGTGGCTGTGATGCAACGTTCCCGGCTTTGGATTGGCTCCGAGTTGGAGGTCTGGCTATGTGTTCATGGTGTGTGTCAGTTTGCTTGGTTTGGGGGTCGGGGTGTGTGGCAGCTGGTGATGCAGCCGTGATCTGGTTTCTGGATGGTGGTTGCCAGTCTATGGAATGGGTTTGGGTTTGAATCTGGTGAACGAGATTGGTGGTGGTGTTATGTGTTGCTTTGGGTCTGGTGTTGGTTTTTGTGGCTGGGACTCATTTGTTGATAAGTCATCCCGTTCATTCATGTTATGTGGGTGTTTCTCTATTTCGATGGCTTCCCTGATTATTCTCTTGTTGAAGTGTTCAGTATTGGAGATTAATTTGGTTCCCTCAAAATTAATTTCATGTCCTGTGGCTTTAAGGTGCTGGAAAAGGGAAGAAGTATTTTCTTCTTTTCTGACTGCGTTCTTGTGTTCTGCGATGCATGCATTTATTCTCCTGTTGGTTTGCCCAATGTATGTGGCTGGGAAATTGGTGCATGGTATTTCATAAACTCCTTGGTTTTCTAGCTGGATCTTGTCTTTGGGGTTTCTTAGGATGTTGGCTATTTTTTGATCAGTGCCGAAGGCTGTCCTGATATTGTGTTTGTGGAGAATTTTGCTGATTTTATCTGTGGTGCCTTTGATGTAGGGGAGGATGGCGATACCGTTGTCCTGTTCTGTGTCTCAGTTTTTTTGAGGGGTGTCTCCCTTAGAATTAGGTCGGTAATTGTGTTTCTTTGGAATCCATTGGAAATTAATACGTTAGTGAGGGTGTGTAATTCTGTTCTCAGGTCATCTTTGTCAGCTAGGCCTTTGGTTCTGGAGATGAGGGTCTTGGCTATGGTCTTGATCTGTGCAGGGTGGTGATGGGATTGTGCGTTTAAGTAGCAGTTGGTGTGTGTTTTCTTCCAGTGGATGGTGTGTCCTAGGGAGCCATTGGGTTTTTTATAAATTAGGATGTCCAGGAAGGGAAGTTGGTTGTTGACTTCTGTTTCCATGGTGAATTGTATTTTGGGGTGTAGGCTGTTGAGGTGTGTGAGGAAGTTGTCCAGTTTTTCTTTCCCATGTGGCCAAATTACAAAGATGTCATCTACATGTCTAAGCCAGAATTTGGGTTTGTGTTCGGATTTGTCTAGAGCATTGGTTCAAAGTGTTCCATGCATAGGTTAGCGATGACGGGTGAGAGGGGTGATCCCATAGGTGCTCCTTCTATCTGTTTGCATCTTTGTCCATTGTGGATGAAGCGTGTGTTGGTTAGTCAGTGGTTGGTCAGATCTAGGATGTGCTTAGGGGTGGTTGTATTTGTTTTGGATGGCTGTCAAGGCTTCTTCGATGGGTACTTGGGTGAAGAGGGATATGACATCAAAGCTCACAAGTAGGTCGCTGGGTTGTAGGTTTTGTTTCTTTATTATTTCTATGAAGTGGAAAGAGTTTTATATGTGTGAGGTGATGGATTCTGTGTAGGGCTGGAGTTGTTTGATGAGAAATTTGGCAAGATTCTGTAGAGGTGAGCCTATGGAGCTGACTATGGGTCTGTGTGGTGTTCCTTCTTTGTGTATCTTGGGGAGGCAATAGAGCTTAGGGCATCTGGATGATTTTTCTCTGGGGATGATTCTTTGCTGGATCTCTTCACTGATGGGAGAGGCTTTTATTTTGGATTTGGTGGTTTTTTCCAGGTAGGTGGTGGGGTCTGTATTTAGAGGTTTGTAAGTGGGGTCTTGGAGTAGGTTGGATAGTTTGGATTGGTAGTCCGATGTGTTCATCACGACTGTGATGTTGCCTTTGTCTGCTGGGAGAATGATTATGTTGCTGTCTTTCCTCAAGTTGGTGAGTGCTTTTTGTTCTTCTCTAGTTGCTTCTGGGTGGACTTCTGGAGCAGAGGACATTGATGACTTCAAGTCTGATTTTATTGGCTACATCTGGGTTAATTTTGGTTAGGCTAGCTATTTATAGAGAGACAGCAGGTCCAATCACACTTTGCTCGCACAAGCACGAAGCCGAAAGCACCAGCCTGAAGATGGCGAGTGGGACCTCGTCGAAACGTCATCAAGATACTCTCAATCTTACATGGGAAAAGACTCGAACACACCAAGACCTGCATACCTGTACCCGAGAAAATATATGAAAACAAATAAAGTCCTTACATCTAAAAAACATCCAAGTTACCCAGGAGCTTGCTATTCCTGAGACCATCATCTGTGAACTGTCCTTAAATATCACATTTTAATTCTTACTATGTTACAGAGCCCCTGATTATGACATCGAACATGTAAACAAGCTCAATTCACTACTAACATGGGCAACATCCTGCCCACACACTTTTATCTTTCTTGGTGACTTCAATCTACCTCACATTAACTAGACCCTAAACGAATGTAAAACTGAACCCATACATGCAACCTTCCATAATGCTGTAGCAAACCTGGGACTGGAACAACCAACAATACTAGACTTAACAACTGGCTCAATCTCATCTTCTGCAATAGTTTGAATTCAATTTACGGAATACAAATTAAAGAACCCTTTTCCAACAGTGACCACAGCATGATTGACTTTTGTCTCAACATACATCCACACAAAAATCAACACAACAATGTGATCCCCAATTATAACTTCAAAAAAGGCAACTATGATCTTATAGACAACGATCTCTCATCCCTTGATTGGCAATTTCTATTCACTGGATACAATACTATTAAAGACCATTACAACATATTTTTACTTGAAGTCAAAAGATTCATCAAACTATATGTACCAATAACAACTCCAAAAACCAGAAAAAACAGATTACCCATAACAATAAGGAAGCTTCAATCCAAAAAGAGATCACTTTGACGGAAAAACAAACCTGGTCACGTTGCCAACTTCAAAAGCCGATTCAAAAATTTATGCCACCAGATAAAGACTGAATGCACCAATTATCACATTAAACAGGAGGAAAACCTTCTGTGCACCAATTCCACCTGTGCTTTCTACAATTTTGTAAACAACAAACTAAAAGACTCAAGGTCCATCCCAACCCTGAAAGGACCTAATGGTAAAGACTGCAACAACAACACTATTAAAGCGAACCTTTTTAACACATTCTTTGGCTCAGTATTTGTAAACAGCAATGGATCATGCCCAGTATTTCCTAGTTGAACCACAGACAACTACAATAATACATATCGATTTCACAGAAGACAATGTTGAAAAGGCACTACACAATCTAAAACCATCTCTATCTAGTGGACCAGACAGAATATGTGCCTACTTCTTAAAAAAGCTATCTACCACCATAGCCGAACCTCTAAGCATACTCTTTGAAAAATCTTTCAGGACCAGCTCCTTGCCAAACCTATGGTCACAAGCCACAGTCATCCCCATCTTCCAAAAGGGAGACCCCAGCCTAGTTGAAAATTACAGACCTATCTCTTTATGCTGCATCACCTGTACAGTCATGGAATCAATTATTAACCAATCCATTATCCTCCACTTAGAGACAAACAACCTACTTTCTAATAAACAATTTGGTTTCAGAAAAAAACTATCCTGCAATCTGCAACTCTTACACTGCAAAAACATATGGACTACACAACTCGATCAGGGCAAAGCAATAGACACAATCTACATAGACTTCTGTAAAGCCTTTGATTCAGTGGTACACGACAAACTACTCCTAAAACTAAAATTTTATGCTATCTCTGGACACCTGCATAACTGGATAGAAGCATTCCTATCAAACAGGCAACAAATGGTCAAAATTGGGAGTGTCTTATCAAATTCTGTACCTGTCAACAGTGGAGTCCCCCAAGGCAGTGTTCTAGGACCAACTCTCTTCATACTCTACATAAATGACCTCTGTGATCATATTAAAACCAACTGCATTCTCTTCGCTGACGATGTAAAGCTATTCAACACCACAGACAATACTGCTACCCTTCAAAAAGACCTCGACTATGTATCAGAATGGTCAAACAAATGGCAACTTCAAATCTCAACAAATAAATGCTCTGTCTTACATATTGGCAAAAAAAAAATCACAAAATAAAATACAGGCTGAATAGTCATTTTTATTTTTAAAATAAGTATTTACTTTGAGAAGTCAGTTGGGGCAAAACAAAATATGGGATATTTCTATGTATTTTATGTTGGGTTATCCCATCAATTAATATATGCTCATTAGAATATATGATGAGGAATGCTTTTTCCAAAAGTGAAGAAATGTTCTGAGCTGCCCAGAATCACTTAACAATGAGATGAGTGGCATATAAATTTAATTAATAAATAAACTCATCCTAATCCTTTTAACCTGTTGACTCTTTTCTGGATTCTGTGGGCTTTAAGTATAATTAGATTTGTTCTGAGCATCTTCCAATGTATCCAATCATTATTTTAAAGAAGAAGCCTTCTATAACTCCCACAGAAATATACACTGATTCCATTCCTTTCCAGATGTTTGGTATTAAACCTCTTTGTAGCATTTTTCTGCAAAGTCCTGCATGCAGAACTGCCTTAGGTTGATTATCTTAGATATTTGTTTCAGGCAATGCCTCCTTAAAGTAAAGTGTTTAAGATAGGAAATGCAGTCCAATCCTTTCTTGAATCAGAGGCTTTTTCAGCACCATTCACAGTACTTTGAAGGGAAGGTCCCAAAGAAATCAATCTGAAGCATCAAAGGAGATTTTGGTGAAAGTGCAGTTGTAAATATTCATCATTCAAAGAACCAAAATGGAAAAAAGTACAATAGTAAAGCTTGCAGTATACCTGTAGCTCAGAGATGCAAGTATACCTTCAGGCGATGTTCCAGCAGGACTTCTTTTTTTTTGCTTTGATGATGTGTTGGCTTGTTCCACCTGGGCCCCTTTTTTCATATGATAAGCCTACTGATCTTTGATATTCATTTACATCATACAATCTAGTCTACTCCTTATTTCTCTTAGAAATTAAATCATGTTGCCATGGTCAGTCTCGTCTCTCTGTATCTCACAGCAACCAGAACATACTTACATTGATTTGTCATATTATTGTGATTTTCACGATATACATATCATCTTCAAACACAAATTCCTGTGTTTTGTAGAGATAATTTCTTGCCCTTTGCTCTCAATTTAAAGAGATCTTCGCCTTCATTATGTTGCCCTAACCAAGCTTCTACCTTAATTACAGTAACAAAAATTCCCTGCTTTATTCATCGAATTGTTACAGTACTACAGTACAGTACAGTATTTTTTATCTCTTTCCACTACTCTTCTGGAGTTTTTTTAAGATGACTTCTTCCTTTTATTTATTTTTCAGGCTTATTTTTAACTGTGAATAAACATTACAAAATCATGGAAAATTATATGCAGTCTTCAGAAATGAAACATCATGTCAGGTTGCTTTTACATCTGTCATGAAAATGACTGTTTAATTATCAGACTAAATGACAGCAGTAAAATGTGAAAAGTCAGAGATGTTGCAGTGCCCAAAATCATAGTAAAGTAAATGATAATTATTTATAACAAATGGAATGCTATTTACTTGGACGCTTAAATAGCAGCTTCTCTTGTGCCAACAAAAAAACTTCTGCATGCTAAAATGAGAAGTTTGAAGAGGGTAACCACAAAAGAAAAGAAGAAGGGATGGAGGCAGTGAGTGGCAATACAGAGTGAAGAGGAGAGAAAGAAAGGAAAGACCTGGCTACAAAACAAAAAAATTGCATAACTAACCTTGGGTGGAGGGGGGAACAAATCTGAAAGCCTTGATTTGAGAGCAATAGCATCTTTAGTTAATCATAATCATAATGTAGAAATGAAAATGAAATTAATATGAAACTAAAACACAAACGACAGAACAATCCGTATAGAAAGAGATGAGAGCCAATTTGATGTAGTTGTTGAAGGTGCTAAACTAGATCCCCAGAAGATATATCTTTTGGTCCTGTATAATAGGCAGAAGGAATAATCTTGAGGAGCAGGAGAGAGAGCTGCAATCCAAACAATGATCAGAGAAAGTCTAAAAAAGAAATACAATTTGAGAAAGTTTCTCAGCCAGCACTCTCCCTCATTCTCCCTATTTCTCACAGAGAAGAGAGGAAAAAGAGAAGGGTGGCAAACAACTGGTGGGGGGGTGGAATCATGGTCTGGTCTTGTCCATGTAGTCATCCTAGACCTGGATTGACTTGGCACAAAAATAAATCAATATAGTTACAGAGATGAAATTAGAACTCTGAGAAGACATACTTCCCAAAATATGTTATGTTACAGTTTTCTTTTGAAAATATTACTTATGGTACCTTATGGCTTTATGAGTTCCATTTATTTTCCAAGCGCTCATCTATATTTCTCCTGTTTTAACCTGTGCCCAAGCTCCTCCCAGTGCTTTGATCAATTACTCCCAAGTCGCAGTGACTATGCATCTTGAAGGAGTCAATATTGTGCAGCCATAGTAAGGAAGACAGAAACTCTTGATGAGAAAAATACACATGCCACGCATGACTTCTTTCCCTGTTTTCTATTAGGTAGTAGTTAGGAAAATAGCTAGAATCTTTTAGCAAGTTTCAGCACATAATGTTCCATAAGTTATACATTTTAATGAAATAGAATATTCTTTGTCCACACTTTCACTCAAGAAGTAATTCTTCCAATTACTCCCCTGACGTTAGCAACCAGAGCTGACCACTGGGCTAAATTGCCTTACACAACACTGATTTACAAATTGTCACTTGAAATGTTTATCTCTTCAGTCAGCATCTTCCTTCTTCCAGGATTTCTTTTTCTATCCCCAGAAGTTTACTTCCTCTACCCAGGAGTTTGGAATGCCAAGTAATTGATAAGATGTAGATGTGCTTCTCTCACTTCCTTAATGGCAATTTGACACCATCTTTAACTCACAACCAAACCATCTTCCTCAAAACTGCAAAGAAGCTGCCTCTTACATAAAAAGTGACCCAGCTGATATGATGGCTCTTCTGACTATCAAAGCATGTATGGTTTGCAAAGATTACATTTCTACTGGAAGCGCCAGCAAACTAATGAAGTATGTCAATATATCTGCAGACAGCTATGGAAATCTTTCATACCAGCTTGTTGACTAGTCTCTGTCTGAACAAAGTTTATGTTGTAGCTAAGTTATTAATGATCCAGCAAGAAGACAGCTCTTTTTTATGGGTAAAAGCTAACCACACATACTTTTGATGCCAGATGCACCAAGATAAAATTCTGTCTCCCAAATGAGTGTGAGCAATAATCAATTGTTCTGCAATTGGTGCTACTATAATGGGCATCCATGAATCTTGTTGAAAGGCCAATAGTCTTCTCTTTCTGTTGCAAGACTTTTTCATGAAGTGAGAAATCATAAATGACTGTGAATAAACAAACTGGTTGGAGGGAGCAGAAAAGTGCATGAAATAATGGCTCATGTGAAAATGCCAAGCCAGTTAGCCTTTTGAATAATGCAGATTCTAGAGAACATTGATAGCAAAGAGCTGGTACATTCAAAGATTAATCAAAGGAAACCCATTGCCACTAATGAAACAGTATTTTTGTTCAGAGATTGTCAGAACAATCTAATGTAGCCCTTAAACAGCCCTTGATCCTGCTGATGAAAGTATCCTAATCTTTTGTAGAAGAGAAAGATTCTCTGGTCCATGGATTAAATGTAAACCACAACCTGATTCCATCCAGCCTGCAAGACTAATCAAGGCTGACAAACACTGAGCCCTAACTGAGATATCTGGAAAGATAGTGGGACAGAATTCAATTCTCTCAAGTCCTGTATCAACATTGCCTATACCTGAAATATGTACTTTGATTTTGGCCTGAATAATAAAAGACTCAGTTTTAATTCAAAAATATCTTCTAATGGTCTTTCTAATAAGATTGCCAACATGATCACCAACCTCCGATGACAGATATGGCACAAGAAGAAGAATGGTCTTTGACCAAAATCATTCCTGAAAGATGACTTTTTATTGGTGAGGAGGTCTGACCAGCAGGGAGTAAACAACATTGTTGGTGGTCCAATTGCCCAACTTTACCCTGAATTAAGGCATTACAGGGTTATAAACAAGGGATTTGGTGGCCAGTTAACTGGTGTTGAATTCAGGACAGATGAGGAAAAAGAGAAAGGGGAAGACTCAAACACAAAACCTAGTGAAAAGAATTTCAGGAGATTTGTAACTTAATATAGTTTTTCAGAGGCACAGCCTTAAATAAAATGTTTTTCATGGATAAAATGGGATGAATTCCTACAAAGTAATTATAATAGTCTACATGAATTTCTGTATGGTTTACTGCATTTTTCTCTGTACTATATTCTGAACTCAGTTCCTGAACATTTCCATAAATTTAGCAAGTCTGTATGTAACATATTTCTATGAATTAATTTTGATATATTTTAAATACATCATCTTTATTATGTAAATAATAAATATTGGTTTGCTCAATATGTTTCCTCGACTCAACCTGTATAATAAGTATAAAATGCTGTTTTAGAAATTTGGAAGCTACAGACACATAAAAGTTACATAGTTGAAATTTTCTATTACTCTTGCAAAAATATTGCTTGGTGTGTTAATCCCGTGGAAATGTTATACAGGAAAGTAGATATTAAATCATGGGAAAACATATTTCAAGAGAATGTGCTCTTAATATAATTGTGAATGATCATTCACATTGTGAATGATGACATCTGAAAAGCATAGGTCTGGAGAGAATATATCTCTTCCAACTAGCACTTAAAATGTTTGTTCATTTGAGCATGTGTTAAGACCTCTCCTCAAGCCATCGGTACATTTCTGGAAACAATCCCTGATCTATTTCAAAGTGCTACATAAGACTTTAGGCCTCCTTTTTTTGTCTGCACTAAGATGTGTTTTTGTTCCAAACTCTTAATCATACTCCACTCCAGAGAACTTTTCTTAGGCAGTCTATTCTTCCATTTTGTTGAGTATTTCAAAATAATGTAAAAAGCTACCACTTGTATGGTAAACTTTATCGGCATAAATTCTGCTGTAATAAATGATCTTGGGACCTCTAGTAGAGCTCTTGTTATGTATCTTAAAATTTTATTTAGTGGAACTTTCAACTGCTGCCAGCCACTCTGTCTCTTAAATCAATTTACCCTTTTTTATGAGAGAGAGGGATGGGAGGGAGGAAAGGAGAGAGAGAGAGAATGAGACTAGCTGGCAGATTTATTATTATTGCAGTAATTTTCCCCATTTTTTTTCATCAGTAAGTAACTTTGCTAAGTGTAAAAGGGCAAACCCTCACATACTGCTTAACCTGCTCCTGACCTGGGCTTAAGCCAGTTTGACCCTAAACCGGCTGAAGTTTTATCCTGTCCAGAAGCCATTTTGTTGACAACTTGCAAGATCATGGTCAGTCCAGTCAGGCTACTACATCCTCCCAACAGATAATTCCTCTCCTGGTGTGTTTTTCCTGCCTTCTGTTGGAAAAAAAGGAATGATCAATTCAGTAGCCATTGTTGAAAACCAATGCTACTAGTATGGCTTGGCTTCGATATTTTTATTCAAAAGGAGGGAGATTTGTGCCAGCAGCACTACAAGTTTTAATGTAAAAATCTCATTTCATATGGCACTCAATGTGGACTGCAGTCATCAACAAAAAATAGCAACCAATTATGGAATATATTGGGTGCTTTTAAATATTTCAAGCTATCTTCCAAATTCTATTATTTCCTTGAAAATCAGCCAATGCCCTCTGAAAACAAAAACTATATATATCTACTGTATATACTTGCAGATAAGCCAAGAATTTTAAGTGCCAAAATATACCCCAAAAATGGATTTGTCTCATCCATGGATAAGCTTATTCACAATCATATACAACAATACTTTTTAAAGTACCTGTATATGTACCTGGAGAGAGATCCAGTTTAGAAATAGAAAATATTAATAAGTAAATAAAATGCAGTAGCACATTTTTGTCTTGTTTTTAGGTAAAAATTTCAAGGGTCATCTTATCTGCAGATTCATGAGCATATATGGTAAGTACAACAATTGTTGATTTTAAATATATGTTTTCAAAAAAACATTATTATGTAAAATTCCAAATTATTTTTATGTAGACCAAAATGATTGGTCAGATTGGTATTCATTCTGATTATTTATTTTTAAAGGTATGACATTTGTGTTTTAAATATAGTAAAGATCATGGGACAACTCAGTACAGAAATTAATGGCAAATATCTAACATTCTCTCTTCACCCTTAAATTTTGAAATAGATTAGAATGAAACCTTTCAGTTCACTATATAATTTAGCCATTTTTATAGTAATTATAGAAAAGAGAGAGACAGAATATCAAATTAGCCAGTAGGCACAACAAACAGTTTTTAAAAGGTCCCTTCTTACTTTCTTACACAGTAAGTGCCATAACACTCTTACCTTGTATATGAAGGGTTGCTAGCCATGGTGGGATTCAAATTTTGTTACTACACACCGGTTCTGTGGGCATGGCTTGGTGGGTGTGGCAGGGGAAGGATACTGTAAAATTTCCATTCCCACCCCACTCCAGGGGAAGGACACTGTAAAATCTCCATTCCCTCTCCACTCCTGGGAGAAGGTTACTGCAAAATCCCATTTCCTCCCCCACCCCATTAATCTGCTTTCCAGCTCCGTTCTCCTGTGCAGGGCAACAAAAGAAGACCCAGCCAATCAGCTGGGACTCAGGAGGCAGAGAATAGATTGGGGCAGGGTCAGTCAGAGGTGATATTTGTCAGTCTCCGAACTGCTCAAAATTTCTGCTCAAAATTTCTGGTTTTCCAGAACTGGTCAGAGCCTGCTGAATACCACCTCTGATTGCTAATTTGAAATCTTTTCATTATTTTGTTTTCCTTAAATTCCTGTTTTTTCCCCTGTGTGAATATATGCTTATTTTAAAGTCAGGAGTATACTTCACTAGTCATCTACTTGAGTTAATTTTCTGGTTTAGCATTTTAATATTTGCAAATAATGTTCTTCCTTCACAAGACATAGATTTAGAATTCTAAGCTTTTCTTTCAGAGTGAATTGGAAGAAAATACCCACTTTCAGCTGTTTTGTCTCCATTGTAGAGAAACAATATTCACAGTAAGTCTGGTGAATTACTCTTCCCTATGAAAAAGAGCTTTAATTTCTTACTGAAATTGTCTTGGGACTGGAGGGCTAAAGGGCCCTCCACTCCTTTGTGTCTGTCAGCTAAAGACTATCAAATGCTGTTTAAGAAAAAATACAAGCAAATGAACAGCTAGCTTGGGGTACATAATGAGAGCTAGGCCAAAATGGCTTTTTAGAATACTCCACCAAACTTGAGGAGAGAGAAAAATAAATGCTTTTTTTTCTTTGAGTTTCTTCAGAAGACATTCTCCACAAAATTCTCCACATGACTTCCTCTAAGAAAGAAAGAAAAACCTATCCTTTTTGCTTTCCTTAGTAGGATGGCATGACAATCAGTCAGATTATTAAGATAAGCAGTTTCCTGCAGAGTATAACTCACTACAACAGAACACAGAGAGAATGTTGTTCTTGCAATTCATAGTTCACCACCTCTGGTGAACACCATCTCTGCCCATCCAATAAGGTCTGACAGGTTGGCAGGCTCCAGGTCCCATCTCTTAAGCAATATCATCTTTAGGGACCCAGAAGTGTCTTCTCCATCACAGCAGCTGCCCTATTTCCTCTAAGATCCAGGTGGCCCCAACCCTGCCTACATTTTGTAAGCTTTTGAAGACTTGTTTTTCATCCAGGCATTGGATCAAAAGAATTTATGAAACTATGTAAGAATTCTTTCAACTGTTAGATTGCTTCTAACAACATTTGTTTTATGCATTATTATATTTATTTACCATTAATTGTTTTAATTAATTAATGTTAATTAATTATGTGCCGCCTTGAACTGTTAAGAAGGTGGCTATATAAATTTCCTAATTAAATAAATATCTAGATGCCTTTAGTAAGAGAAAGGCATTCCATGTCAGAAGGGAACCAGGAAGGTAAGAAGGCTTCTTCAAGTTATCTCCTGCCCTAAACTGCAGATATCCCCTATGTCTGTAATGATAATGGTAGAGGCAATGGTGTTTTACCATATTTGTTTTCCATAAAAATACAGATTTTTGAAGCATCATTTTTGAACCCAGTGTCCTTCAGAGATGTTATTCTGACTGGAATTAAGAATGAATGAAACTGTCCGTTCAAATTCTCTGATTCTCATCTTTGTACATATATCAAATTAATGCATCCAATGAATTCTTTAAAAGAATTATGCACCAGAATTTTATCTATTTGGATTGTCATATCTATATCTAGATGTTAGATATCTATTTTTGTTTGTAATGTGCCCTAACATATACTTTTTGCATAATTTCTGTAATATGATGCATTTTGACATATTATTTTCAGGAATAATATAGATTTTTCCCTACTATCCATTTTTGGTTTTGGCATATCACAGACCAAAATGCAGAGAACTGGAATAAAAATGAAATTGTTGAACATGTAAAATCAGATAAGTTTGAACACAAATGAAAAATAAATAAATTTCTGCCCCTTCTCTAGATAGGAATTTTAGAAGTTGCAGTCCTAAAACATTTGACACCTGGTTGGGAAAGGTTGTTCTACCAGACCAAGACCAGAGGTCTTTGCTTCTAGTTGTTTGCCATTTCATATGAAAGTACATCAAATTTCAATAGGTGGTGAGTGAATGTCCATCACATATGTCCTATTTCAATATTTGTTGTGCTATTACAGTATCACTCCATCAAGATCCATTTCTGTCCATGCAGAAATAAATCCCATTGTGTTAAATGAGACTTGTTCCTACATAAATTTGTACTATATTGCAGCCTTAATGGGATTCTGTCTTTGTCTCATTAAGTGATAATTAAATAGATTTTGCTGATGTCTAACCACCAAAGTTCCAAGCTGAAATAATAAAATAAGGAGGGAAGTTGACTGCAAGTCCCAACATTATGTATAAAATCAATGATACACGAACTAAAGGGCATTTCCCTGCAACAAAGGTTCACAAATTCCTCCATTCTGAAGATGGTTTCTCATCAATTCACCAGACAGCAATTTATGCTGGCAGCAGCTTGTTTTTAACTGCTTCTCATCCTCAGGAGGTGAAAGAGAAAGATTAGGTCTAACAGCAAATCTAGAGATTTAGCCATTTCAAAGACTGATAGGAAAAATGGAAACAGAATCTCAAGTACACGTCTTTTGATATTTAATATAAGGGCTAATAATACCTGTTGTTTTTCAGATAATCCTTCAAACATATTTCCAAGATGATGTTCATAAAAACCTCAGTATAATGAAATAAAAATGATGCCCTCAAGTTACGTTTGACTCCCAGTGACTTCATCCGTTCCAGTTTTTGATGATGTTGTAGAAATCATATGCCATTGCCTTGTTGTAGGCTTTTGTTGTTGCTGTTTTTGCTTCAGTCTAGCCAACAAGTCTGCAATTCCCAGGTGATCATCTGAGTGCTAACAAGGAGCAATTCTGCTTAGCTTCCAAGATCAGCTAAAGATGGCTAAATATTGCCACCCGCTGAGGCACAATGCAACATAACATTTAAAAATGCTCAAAGAAAACAAAGAAAGCAACAGTTGAACTTTAAAACATACACATTTGTTTGCTTGTTTTAAAAAGTTGTCTTGCCTGAAAGGACAACAGCATGGTGCAACTCAATATCTCTATATATATAAGCGAAATACCATTTATGCATCATGACAAAATCTCCAGAATCGTAAAACCTACAAACTTGAAATTTGGCACGTATGTTCCTCTTGGCTTCTAGGTGCTCACTAAGAAAGGATTTTTCAAAATAACCATCAGAGCATTAGTATTTCGTATATTATTATTAACACGCTCTGATGCTAAGGAGTTCTACTCCCCTTCTCCACCTGAAAAGAAATCTGTTTCAAATGCAAAACACAAGCAGAGGAGTTTCAGTTTCAGTTTCAGAGCAGCAACCAGCTTTATTTAGTACAGAACAGTTGAGCTAAGCCACGCCCAGGCTCCTTGTTGTCTCCTTCTTGCTCACACAGCAAATACTGTTTGTTTCCATGTTTCAGTTTCCAAACAGCCCTCAACTCTCTCACACACTGACAGGACGCTAGCCAGATGAATACCAATGGATGCTGGTAGGCAGAAGCAGATTTTTCCCCTTATTTTCCTCCCCAAAAACTAAGCCTGATCACATAGTTTTGTAGCAAAGCATGGGTAGAGATGACATGACTGCATCCAGGTAGTCTAACATGACTTGAGGGAAACACAATTCTTTATTTAATTTGAATTTAAAACAACTTGGCTTCCAGAAATTGGCAGTGCTGGGTTTTAGCAGGGTTCTTTTTTCTGGCAATGAGAAGAGACACTTGTTCCAAGAAGCTGGAGTCCAAACAAGCACATTACTCTCCAAGTAAAAGATTTAACTGCCTCTTCAGAATGCAAATGACCATATACTAACTAATAGCAAACATGATACTGAAGCAGTACTGAGACCCAAGAGGGAGGCATGAGCCTCAGCCAATAATCCCCAGGATTTAAATAAAAAAATGTTCAGGAAAAAAGTAAGATAAAATGTGAACAGAACAATGAAGACAGAAGTAGCTTGATGGCTATATAATTTTATTCTGGAAAAGAGAGAAAAAAGTTTCCTGATTTTTACTTTCCATGACTGGTGATATCTGACAGAATGCCTCTCTTCTGTACCATGAAGAAATACATGTTGATCTCAGCATCCTGCAAAGGACAGAAATAAAACAGTTATATGTAATGGTAGAATTGTAGATAATTATAAATTACAACTGAAAATTAAATGAGATCCTCCTGGATTCAGAGAGACTGAAGTTTGCTCTGTTGGAGGATTGCCTCTTCCACAGGCTGCAAATGCATTTTATTTCTTTCCCCACTTTTTCAAATTCAGTTGAAGATTTTATGCTCACTTTAACAATGCTTTACCATGTATTTTGCAGAGAACACACATACCCTCATAAAATTAAACCCACCAATCCTTCCAAGTTTATAACCCTTTCTCTTCTAAAGAGGTGAAATATAGGCCACCATTTGTCTACTTCTACCAGCTGCAATGTAATGTTCTGACTGTAATGGCATCCTTCTGCTTTCCATGGTTTGTTTTCACTTCAGCGACCCAAGAAGTTTTCAACAGTGATAAAAGCCCATCAGCCCTGCAATAGATAGCAATGTTACCATTTATTGACATCATGCTTAAAATATGTTAAAGGATGATAAATTGCTGCACATAATTGCTCAGCTGCAGGTGTTAAAAATCCCTCTCCCTCTGTCAGACACCAAAAACCAAGAAATTTGATATTTTCACAAGCAATATCCTTTATTGATCCTCACCTATCGACAGAAATCTTGCCAAATTAAAGCAAAATTTAAATTTATTAGAATGGAATTGTCTTAATTCTCCTCTCCAAATTATCTAAACTGCCCTGGCCTTTACGCCTGTGGAAAGCACTTCTTTCTTCCTGAGAATCTGAACAACATTCCATCACCATCTTTTCTTTATCTCCTGGTCTGATAACAATATATCCACTTGGTTCTAAAAACAGACCCTTTTGTTCAATTAAAAAAGTATGCTCTAAATATGCATACTAAAAATTTAATATACACTAAAATTTAATATATACTAAAAATTAGCCATAGAGGATGGTGAACTATGCTGCCCTGCCTCCAGTAATGACATCCAAGAATTATTTCCGATTGTCTGGACCAGAGGTGGTATTCAGCAGATTCTGACCAGTTCTGGAGAACTGGTAGCAGAAATTTTGAGTAGTTCCAAGAACCGGCAAATACCACCTCTGACAGGATTTTTTATTTTTATTTTTATTTATTCATTTTTGTCAATTGCTTACAAGATAATAGGTATAAGTGAAAGCATAGTTATGAATACATGGATACATATAAGAAAAATAAAAAGAAAAGAAAAGAAACAATAGGACAGGGACGGTAGGCACGTTGGTGCGCTTATGCACACCCCCTACAGACCTCTTAGGAAAGGGGTGAGGTCAACAGTATCCTTTCCCTGCCATGCCCACCAAGCCACCCCCACACAACTGGTAGTAAAAAAAATTAAATCCCACCACTGGTCTGGACCTGTCAGGACCAGCTCAAGAATGACATAGAACAATCCAGCCAAAGTTCAGTTCTTTATTCAAGTGTCTTTCTCACACTTATTTCAATTTCTAGATTGTGTAAGCACTTTTCCAGGTCCTTCTTTAATGGAAGAGTCTGAATTCCTTTCGAACATCATAATAGCTATTTTGTAATCCAAACCATAGCAATTTTAAAACTCTCAGGCTATTGTGGTGAATTTACATAACTGACTCTCTTTCCCAATGGGGGAAGGATAAGTCATCCTTTCCACTTTTTAAATTCCATATCCCTCTACTTCTATGTCCCTTTATCTTTTCTTCTCACCATAAATTTCCCATAGACATCTTATTGCTATTATCCTGGCTCCAACCTCATACCCATAGGAGAGGATAAAAAAAATCAAGATGACAGCTAAGTTCACATGACCAAAAACATTTTTTACATAACATATCATACATTTAAAAGGGCTGAGCTTGATGATGTACCATATTTGAGTCTACCATCTTGATTTTGCTGACATCCAGAGCATGTCCCTGTATACACCCTCTTGCTGTCAAACATCTTTTCATTTATTTTTGGATTACTGCTAGATCCTGTTAGGTTTCAAAACAAATAACTTCCTGATTAATTGGTTTAATAATTAACTGGATTGAACTTATTTGATTTAGGCACTACCAGACTCCAGAACAATTCTGGCCAGCAAAAAATACAACAAACAAACTAAAATTCAATATGAATAAGAAAAAAGCGAGATAAATAAAAAGCTATAAAAATACAGAACAAGCCAGCCATAAATGCACAAAAACCTCACATTCAAACACTACTAGCTTCCCTAGCCAAGGATCTAGCAGAACATCCAAAACTTTGAGGCTCACCGGAACTCCTCATCTTCAGGTTTATGTGTGTAGAAAGAATTCTTTTTTAAAAATTATATTTATTGATCATATTTTCACAATTAAAAATATATTTCCACTCATTATAGCATGTTCATTAGGGTGTTCACTCACACTGACATATTCCTAAATATGTAGGTTATTACTAAGTATTGTTACAGTTATTTCTGTATTCAATTTAAGGCATATTGTGATGACCCGGGGCATGGCACAAAGGCAACACAGTCAAATAAGCAAGAAGTGTCCCTTTAGTACCTCCAACTTTGCCCCCAATATCTAGGTTACCTTCAGCTGGAGAAAAAACTCTCCCAAGAACAGTCTTTAAGTGGAGGAAAATCAGTCCAAAAATAAAGTACATACAAACTGTAAATAAAAATCCACACAAACCATGCTGCAGTAATTAACTTGACAGGGCAGAAGAAATTGCAGGCTTGAAAGCCCAGCAAAACACACACAATTGGGAAGACACCAGGAACCCAGATAAGCCTTGACAATACAAGATAATTCACAATTTGCTCCCAACAGCTTTGCTGTGCACAGCTTCCCTTTTTAAACACTGTGTTCCCAGTTGCAGCTAATGAAGGGAATCAGGGCCCTTTCCTCCCCCGTAAGCCACGCAATTCACATTGCTTCCTTCTCCATTCCTCCCTGCGTGCCCTAGGATGAAGAGGGCATGGGTCTGGATCCAAATTCCTTCTCCCTTGCTCTACCTCTCCCCTGCTCTGCCCATCCAGCCTTTGCCCTTCCCCAGTTTCTTCCACAGCCAATGGAGCCACACTCCCACTCCCTGTCAGCTGCTTGGCCTCCCCCTCCGAATCAGATTCTGACAGGGGTCATGACCCATATATTCATATATTTACATATTTATTTACATAGATACACACAGTATTATTTCATCTTACCATAACTCCTACCTTTCTTTCATTTATCTACTTTACGTCTACCTTCTAACCAGTTATACCATAGGTTCCAGATCTCATGGTACGCTGTTTCATCTCTCTCTTTCATTTCCATCGATAGCCTATTCATCTCTGGACATTCTAAAATCTTTTTTATTATCATGGTGTCATAAGGAATTATTATTATTATTGTGCCATATCCTCATCGGATGTTGGCAATCATGTTGGCAATCCTATTTTTATCAACAACTGCACAAAAAAGTACTGTTGAGTTTTGTCCAAACAGTCCCTTAGATTTTGAGGCTATGATGTTCTTCTTCTGCCTGGACCTCGTTTGCCTTCAGTCTTTCTTTAGAGGATTAAGTGAAGTATGCTGTATTTTTCTAGGTGTCGCATCACATGTCCAAAATATTGAATATTGAAATAACTTTCACTTTTTTATGGTTTTGATGATTTCCCTTGGCTTTCCCGGGTGGCTTATCACCTCCTCATTTCTGATTTTGTCAACCCAATTTATACATAACATCCATCTGTAAATCCACCTTTCAAATGCTTTTAGTCTCTTAACAAGTAGCTTTCTGTCAGAGACCAACTCTCCACTCCATAGAGCAGGATAGAAAGATGTAGCATCTAACAAGCCTGATTTTCAATTTTAGGCTTATATCTTCTGTCTTGATAACAGAAGACCTTGATAAGAATTACTGTGTCTATTGCATAAACATGCAATGTTACAGTGGCATTTTTAAAAAGAATGAAAATTCTATTTTCTTATTAAGAATCGATTTGTGGTGCATAACACTAACAGTCTATTGCCAGTTTACAAATAACAAACTCTTTCCAAGTAGTAATAATCAGTGATCAAGTAAACAATAAAAACACCATGCAAATTCCTACAATTCAACCTACAACTGTACAAAACTAATTTTCTTATTAAGATTCTGTCATCTAGTGTATTTTGGGCCATAATTCTACAAACTTTATACATAGGCTGCTGGCTCAAGATTCCTCAAGCTTGAGGAATCTTTCTAGAATGACTCATTTCAGTTAATGGTGTGAAAAGTCCTGTGACTTAATTACTCTACTGAGTGAATTTCTAACACTGATAATAATGCTAAATTAGCTCCAGTGCATGCATGCTCCATGTGTGTGTTTCTGTCTCTGTGTGTGTATGTTTGTGTCATTTTCAATCATTACTCCTGTTTCCTTCAACACAAGCAATGAAGAAAAAACAGATTTCTTCGAATGCAGGGGAAGTGTTCCTGAATAGAATGAGGTCTTTTCATTTAAATCCTCCAAACACACAGAGATTAAACAGAAATATAAGTCTGTACTTAAAGAAGAGAGGAAAATGGTTTTTTTTTAATCACTGCATCACATTTTGCTAAATCAGATAGATCATGTTTATTTCTTTTTCAGGTATTTGTAGAATACATTGTACTAAACCTAGATGATAAAACAAAAACAAAAAGGCCAACCTTGTAATGGAGGCAAAATGACAAAAGTATTAAGCAGCCTATTTACCTGATTAACCAATGGAAATTTCCTGGCACAGTAAACACCTTCATATGACACAAAACCCCTGTCTAAATATTTCTTACATATGATTTCATATAAATTATTTAGGATCACTGAAATTCTCAATCATATTAGGTATGTTTGCTACCAGCTAATTAAATCCCAAAGAATGGAATATGGAGAAAATCATGGAAAAGGAAGGAAAAAACAAGCCTGAAATGGGGATTTTTAAATAATGAATCTTTTCTCAGTGATTCTTTTGGCCCAATGTAGTATAGTATGTATATGCATAGGAGGACTCATATCTCTTCCTCAAATAATGCAGTAGTTTATGTTCCTAGATTCTGCACTGTATTAAACATATATCTGAAAGACACAACAGCTCTCAGTTGTACTGCTTCCATTCTGGACACTGTAGCAGAAAAACACTGATATGTCCAAATATAGTTGGCACAGCAAAAAGTATTGCATGAAGTTCCCTTATCATCTATCAATAGCTATTTCCCCCACTAGCAACTTCAGGCATATTCTTAGGCTCGTTCATGATTTATTTATTTTATTTATTGATTTGATTTGTCAATCAGTTACAAGATAATAGGTAAAAGTATAAACATATAAGAATACAGAAAATAGGTATGAATAAATGGGGACAATAGGACAGGGATGGTAGGCACAAATGTGCATTTATGCATGCCCCTTACAGACCTCTTAGGAATAGAGTGAGGTCAATAGTGGATAGTTTGAGGTTAAAGGAGTGGAGGTGATCAGAGAAATGGCAGCAAAACAAAACCCCACAGCTGTGAGCACTCCATCTTTAGAGGTTTTCAAGAATGGACTGGACAGCCATTTGTTCAGGGTGGTATAAGGTCTCATGCCTTGAGCAGGGCATTGGATTAGAAGACCTCCTATGATTCTATTATTCTAAGATGCTTCTCCATTGCTAGTGGGGAAATCACCACTGCTGTAATATCAGTTAAAATGAAGAAAGAAAGAAAGAAAAACCCTGAAAGGTTCAAAAAAGCCAGCATCTATGCAGATATTTTCAAGAGTTTAATTAGTTCCAGCAGGAATGGTCATCCTGGCTGAAGATGTTTGCTGCCTGAGGCAAAGCAACAAATGGCAAACAAATCTTTAAGGAAAGCTTCATAGGACCCAAAACTAGCTGACTAATTTGGGGCTGGAAGCAGAGCATCCCACAGCTCATTTTCTTCCTTGAGTAGTACAAACATCATCATGAAATGACTATTTTGTGGCATTTTCATTACACCTCAAGGCAACTGTTAGGGGTTCAGCCCTCAAATCTTAAAGTATTATCAATCAGAAGTAATGGCAACAAAAATCAAACCGCTATATAGCCTTCACTCCCTTCTTTTTAATCTCTCTACCCCTCCCACTGTATTAGAAGCCAGCTTGTAAAGGAAATTAGTCTGGCAATATACTAAAAGTTTGGCCTGGCTAATTCAATTCCATCAATGAAGACACTGAGTATTAGGTGAATGGCCTGATGGAGGAAAGCTATCTAATTTATTTCAATCAGCCAAGTCAGAGATATGCAATTTTTTTTTTCTTTAATCCTCTCACTTTCTCTTCCCCTTCATTGCATATGAGAACCAATTTCCAACTCCCAGTGCTTAATTGGACTTCAACTTTGAACTGCTTCGTGTTTAAAAGAGCTTTATCTTCAAACTGAATATATTTAACAGGCCCTGGTTTTCATAATAAATGTTTCTCTGTCAAAAGAATAAGGGCTTGCCGGTACAGCAAGCAATGATGTAATCATAGGTTTTGGGATCTTTTTTCAAATTATATTTTATTCTCTACAATTATAATCAGTATCATAATGCATTCATGCTAAATTACCAAAAGTGAAGTTGAAATATAAAATAGCTTGCATAATTGTAACAAAATGTAAAAAAGGTGAGACGATTAACTAAAAATCCAAAACTGTTAAAAGTAGACAAGAAGGCAGGTAAATTTCTTGTTGCCTTTGAACTGGTTATCACCCTTGCTCAAAAAATGTATATGGTAAACCGATCCTTTGATAATCTCAAACTGATATCTAGGTTTTTTTTTCTCTGTAAGGGCTATATTCCACACCTTAAGCAAGCGAAAAAAGTCTTAGGCAAACTTGAAGGATCTTTCTAACATTTGGCTAGCCAACAGCAAAAAAGTAGGCAGTGTTTTTTGTGTTTAGTATTCCTATTGCAAGCTCATTACATTTCCAGTAAACAGAATGCAGTTAAAAAGGTAAGTGGTTCTACCTTTATAAGAACAGTATTGGTTTGGATTTCCTGCAAAGTCTAGTCCCAAAGATGCTTTTTCAAATGATAACTGGACATTCTCTGTTTTTTCCTGATGACATTTTGCTTCTCATCCAAGTTTATTGAATCCATGTTTCTTGGATGAAAACCAAAATATCTTCAAGAAAAAAAAAATGCCTCCAGTTGCCTTTTGAAAAAGCACCTTTTGGGACAACCATGACCTGGATGACCGAGAATCTCCAGAGACATTCTGCAAAGCCTAATCATGAAAGGACATGACTGACAGCTGTTACAACAGGTAGATGTCAGAATACATTTTTAAAAAGGGGTTCTTAAAATTTTATTCTTTGGCTGGTAGAGCTTGAAATATAGAAAATAAGTATTATATAATGTCTCCAGAAATTCCAATGTAGCCATTTCTTAGAAGTGCTCAAAATTTCCTAGGATCAACACACATTTCCTATACAACAAATACAAGTATTGTACCACTACTCTTTGCTGTAATTGGAAAACAAATATTATCTTGAGAATCTTTACCAAAACTTAAGTTGTTGCTTTGAAAATATAAGTCCTTCCTTTCAGGCTGGCACCATTCTCACAATTGAGAATGATTGAGACTAGAAAAGCTCAAAAGCAGCTTGTCTTTATTTAAAAATTACAATGGATCATGCACTGTTTTTGAACTGTTCCAGTACTTCCCAGGTTTAAAATGGACTGCTACTCCATTTCTCTTAGTCTTTCATGTGGTTATATATTTTTGTTCTATCTTGTGCAGGGTGCCAAGATGTCTGACTACATACGTAGCATTTATTACTTTTATACCATTTTTACAAGCAAGGAAGAGTAACATAGATATAGCATTTGGATTGGAGAATAGATACCACATTGGTAAAACCTCCCAACCAATCCTTAAGAATATTGGTGATGTTAGTAATGTGAGATCATGGACAAGGGACTTTCCAACCCAAGACAAAGAATGAGATCATTGCAAAGAGGCCCATATAGATAGATGCTGCAGTGTGCTGCTAGTGCCATCTACAGGATCTCAACTGCTACTACAGTTCTATTTTTTTCTGTTTTAATCTTCTGACATGGTCTGTTGTAATGGGTTTCTTACATATACCAATGCCAGTATTTGCTTTCTGGGCTCTTTTTTTCATTGTTATTTGGTGATTCTCATACATTTACATTCAGTAAAATCAAGTGTTGCTTCCCTTTTGGGTTGGGTTCAGTGCTGCTGCTATATCTACTTTGCTTTCTTATTATCTACAGTAGATAATTCATTCCTTGTCCAATTCTTTACATAGAAAAATTATAAGGTTGTCTTTATAATTACTTTTTCTGTTTCTGGAAAATTTCCAGTGCAAATGGAATTCTGTATCTTAGCTGTCTAGTTCTTGAAATAGCTGTCAGAGATGCACATTCTTTTCTTTTTTTCAACATTCTTCGAGATAAAACTTGACATATTTAGATTTGCTTCCCATCTATAATAAAAGATAATCCAATCTGCTGTTTTCTAATAATGTACAAACATGACTAAGATATCCTAAGGCATTTCTGTTCTTTGTGCATATTTTGAGTATATTCTGAATGTTGGGAAAATCTCTGTCTATTTTTTTTTAAACTTGTGTAAGAATTTTAAACTGCCTTCTAGTTTTCATTTCCAAAATCTGCAAGGATACGTTTATATCTTAAATGTATTTGTCTTTGGTGGAATACCAATGCATTTTCTGGCTTAAAGGGAAATTGGTATAAAATGTTTCACAGATGTTCATAACTCCATAAATAATTGCAAAAATAAATAAATTATATAACAAAAATGTTGCAAATGCAACAATAAAGAAGGAATATTTTATCAAAAACATTAATTATGCTTAAAAAACTGAAAACATAATAAAAATACTTAGTGTTATATTAAAAATACAAAAAATTGACTTGAAACTTCAAATATTATTAGGAATTGTTCCATAATATATAAACAAGAAATACTATACTACAATTTATCAAGGCTGAATTATTTTATAATGTTTATCCTGCCATGATTACTTTATATTATTTTATAACTGATAAAGTAATCATGGCAGGATTTTTTTTAAAAAAGGATACTGTATATGTTGACGGATGAAAAGATGAATCTGGCACAACATTGAAAAAGAAGCACTTTGCCAATAATATCAGACTGAGAAATTAAAACTAATGGCTTAATTTTATATATATATATATATATATATATATATATATATATATATATATATATATATTGTATGGATCTTTGGTTATTCGGGTTTTCTCCCGTATCTAGGAAGTATCTAGGCAACGTTTGATGAAGTCTCATTCATCATCTTCAGGCTTCTGTCTTCAGCTCTGTGCTTCTCAGAGAAGAACTGAGAAGCACAGAGCTGAGAAGCACAGAGCTGAAGACAGAAGCCTGAAGATGATGAATGAGACTTCATCGAAACGTTGCCTAGATACTTCCAATCTTACGCGGGAGAAAACCCGAATAACCAAAGATCCACATACAAATACCCGCGAGAACCTCAGAAAATATATACACGTATGGTATTCAGCTTTGCTCGGGTATTTTCCCACGTCATTGTAGTTGTGCTTTTAAAGTTGTAGCAACGTTTTGGCAGAATCTCATCTGCCATCATCAGGCTTCTAACTTAAGAAAACATAAGAAAAAACTTAAAACTTAAGAATATATATATATATGTTTTCTGAGGTTCTCGCGGGTATTTGTATGTGGATCTTTGGTTATTCGGGTTTTCTCCCGCGTAAGATTGGAAGTATCTAGGCAACGTTTCGATGAAGTCTCATTCATCATCTTCAGGCTTCTGTCTTCAGCTCTGTGCTTCTCAGAGTGATGTGAGCTTGCAGCTGCTTCTTCCTTTTAACTGCTAGTGGGGGTGTGACTTGATTGGGTGGGGGCTTGGCTGTGTTCTGATTGGGTGGGGGTGTGTTCTCATTGGTTGGGGGTTTGGCTGTGTTCTGATTGGTTGGGGGGTTGGCCATGTTCTGATACGTGAATCTAAAGGATTCAACTTTGCTGTCGCTCCCAAACACATCCCCACAGAAACCATCATATGCGGAGTTGAAACCAGCCTGACCAAAACCAACCCTGATGATGCTAATAGAATCAGACTCGAAATCACCAACATCCTCTGCACTAGCAAACCACCCAAAAGCAACTTATCCAAAGAAGAACAAACTGCACTACGTAACCTGAAAGAAGACACCAGCATAATAATCCTACCAGCAGACAAGGGCAACGCGACAGTGGTTATGAACACATCTGACTACCAAACCAAGTTAACCAACCTACTCCTAGACCCCACATACAAACCCCTAAAGACAGACCCCACCACCTACCTAGAAAAAACCACCAGATCCAAAATAAAAGCCTCCCCCATCAGTGAAGAAATCCAGCAAAGAATCATACCCAGAGAGAAATCATCCAGATGCCCTAAGCTTTATGGTCTCCCCAAGATACACAAAGAAGGAACTCCACTTAGACCAATAGTCAGCTCCATAGGCTCACCTCTACAAAACCTAGCCAAATTTCTCGCCAAACAACTACAGCCCTATGCAGAATCCATCAACTCACATGTAAGAAACTCATTCCAGTTCATCGAGATCATAAAGAAACAAAACTTACAACCCAGCGACCTACTAGTGAGCTTCGATGTCATATCCCTCTTCACCCAAGTGCCAATAAAAGAAGCCTTGACAGCCATCCAAAACAAATACAACCCTCCCCAGCACATCCTAGATCTGACCAACCACTGTCTATCCAATACATACTTCACCTACAACGGACAAAAATACAAACAAATAGAAGGAGCACCCATGGGATCACCCCTCTCACCTGTCATCGCAAACCTCTACATGGAACACTTTGAAACACAAGCTCTAGAAAAATATGATCACAAACCCAAACTCTGGCTCAGATACGTAGATGACACCTTCATAATCTGGCCACACGGGAAAGAAAAACTGAACAACTTCCTCACACACCTCAACAGCCTACACCCCAAAATACAATTCACCATGGAAACAGAAGCTAACAATCAACTTCCCTTCCTAGATGTCTTGGTATACAAAAAACCCAATGGCTCCCTAGGACACACCATCTACCAGAAGAAAACACATACAAACCGCTATATACATGCACTCTCACACCACCACCCAGCACAGATCAATTCCGTCGCTGAGACACTCATCTCCAGAACAAAATGCTTAGCTGATGAACAACACCTAAAAACCGAACTAAACACTCTCACCAACGTACTCACAGCCAATGGATTCCAAAGAAAGAAGATTACCCACCTAATCCAAAAAAGAAACCCCAACCAAAATCCAAGACAGAGAACAAGAGAACAGCAAAGCCCTCCTCCCATATATAAAAGGCACTACAGACAAAATCAGCAAGATCCTCCAAAAACACAACATTAAAACAGCATTCTGCACAAACAGAAAAATATCCACCATCCTAAGAAACCCTAAAGACAAAATCGAGTTAGAAAACCAAGGAGTATACGAAATCCCTTGCACCGCCTGCCCCACCAAATACATTGGACAAACTAACAGAAGAATAAGTGCACGCGTTGAAGAACATAAGAACTCAATCAAAAAAGAAGAACCGACCTCTTCCCTGGTCCAACACCTCAAAGCCACAGGACATGAGATTGACTTTAAAAATACCAGAACTATCGCCAAAACCGAACACTTCAACAACAGAATAATCAGAGAAGCCATAGAGATAGAAAAACACCCACACAGCATGAATAAAAGAGATGACACCTCCCGCCTACCAGCCATTTGGAAACCCGCCCTCATGAACAGACGAGTACCTAACATGATGAATGACACCAGACCCACACCCACGAGGGCCACACAAGATGCCACCACCACACTTCCACGTAAAAAGCAGACTCACACCCACACAGAAGATGAGACACGACCACAGACCAGAAGCCGCACTGCAGCTGCATCACTACCCACTTCAAACCCCTCTGAGCCATACATGAAGCGAACTGACCCCCACCATGAAGATGCAGCACGACCACGAACTCGAAGCCAAACAGCAAGATCACAGCTCACCAGCTCAAATCCCCCAGTAACTAAGACCAACCTGAGCACAACCAAGCCCCCACCTGAACAGAACACACCTCCAGCCAATCAGAACATGGCCAACCCCCCAACCAATCAGAACACAGCCAAACCCCCAACCAATGAGAACACACCCCCCCCAATCAGAACACAGCCAAGCCCCCACCCAATCAAGTCACACCCCCACTAGCAGTTAAAAGGAAGAAGCAGCTGCAAGCTCACATCACTCTGAGAAGCACAGAGCTGAAGACAGAAGCCTGAAGATGATGAATGAGACTTCATCGAAACGTTGCCTAGATACTTCCAATCTTACGTGGGAGAAAACCCGAATAACCAAAGATCCACACATATATATATACACTGCTCAAAAAAATAAAGGAAACACAAAAATAAGACATCCTAGATCTGAATGAATGAAATATTCTTATTAAATACTTTGTTTATTACATAGTTGAATGTGCTGACAACAAAATCACACAAAAATTATCAATGGAAATCAAATTTAGCAACCCATGGAGGTCTGGATTTGGAGTTACACTCAAAATTAAAGTGGAAAAAAACACTACAGGCTGATCCAACTTTGATGTAATGTCCTTAAAACAAGTCAAAATGAGGCTCAGTAATGTGTGTGGCCTCCATGTGCCTGTATGACCTCCCTACAACGCTTGGGCATGCTCCTGATGAGGTGGCGGATGGTCTCCTGAGGGATCTCCTCCCACACCTGGACTAAAGCATCCCCCAACTCCTGGACAGTCTGTGGTGCAACATGGCATTGGTGGATAGAGCGAGACATGATGTCCCAGGTGTGCTCAATTGGATTCAGGTCTGGGGAACGGGCCGGCCAGTCCATAGCATCAATGCCTTCATCTTGCAGGAACTGCTGACACACTCCAGCCACATGAGGTCTAGCATTGTCGTGCATTAGGAGGAACCCAGGGCCAACCACACCAGCATAGGGTCTCACAAGGGGTCTGAGGATCTCATCTCGGTACCTAATGGCAGTCAGGCTACCTCTGGTGAGCACATGGAGGGCTGTGTGGCCCCCTAAAGAAATGCCACCCCACACCATTACTGACCCACTGCCAAACCAGTCATGCTGGAGGATGTTGCAGGCAGAAGAACGTTCTCTATGGCGTCTCCAGACCCTGTCATGTCTGTCACATGTACTCAGTGTGAACCTGCTTTCATCTGTGAAGAGCACAGAGTGCCAGTGGTGAATTTGCCAATCTTGGTGTTCTCTGGCAAATGCCAAACATCCTGCACGATGTTGGGCTGTAAGCACAACCCCTACCTGTGGACGTCGGGCCCTCATACCACCCTCATGGAGTCTGTTTCTGACCGTTTGAGCAGCCACATGCACATTTGTGGCCCGCTGGAGGTCATTTTGCAGGGCTCTGGCAGTGCTCCTCCTGTCTCTCCTTGCACAAAGGCAGAGGTAGTGGTCCTAATGCTGGGTTGTTGCCCTCCTACGGCCTCCTCCACATCTCCTGATGTACTGGCCTGTCTCCTGGTAGCGCTTCCATGCTCTGAACACTACACTGACAGACACAGCAAACCTTCTTGCCACAGCTCGCATTGATGTGCCATCCTGGATGAGCTGCACTACCTGAGCCACTTGTGTGGGTTGTAGACTCCGTCTCATGCTACCACTAGAGTGACAGCACCGCCAGCATTCAAAAGTCACCAAACCATCAACCAGAAAGCATAGGAACTGAGAAGTGGTCTGTGGTCACCACCTGCAGAACCACTCTTTTTATTGGGGATGTCTTGCACAACAGCATGTGAAATTGATTGTCAATCAGTGTTGCTACCTAAGTGGACAGTTTCATTTCACAGAAGTGTGATTGACTTGGAGTTACATTGTGTTGTTTAAGTGTTCCCTTTATTTTTTTGAGCAGTGTATTTACAACTATATGAAGAGACCTGGCCCATCATGAAGATTTGGATATGACCTGAATGGGAAATATCATCATCGCCAACATATTTGCAACATAAACTTAACCAAATTCAAGCAAGAATGGCTCCCATATGTATCATACCTTATACAAGAAGAGGGCTGTGAAAATATTTACAGACCACTCACATCCTGGACATAAATTGTTTCAACAGCGGCAGAAGCGGCGGGAACTGTGGAAGTTATGGAGGCGGCTCCCCCACCCGAGAAGCAGCTGAAACACTTCCATGGTTCCCACCGCTGCTGCCACTGTTTTTGGAGACGGCGCTGGCGAGAGAGGGACAGCTGCAGCTCAGCCTGGGCGCTTGGAATGCAGGAACGGGCTGCGCACCAGGACTTTTGCAAACTTGCAGAGCCCGAGGCTGGAGCACCAAGGGTAGCAGCAGCAGAGACACTCGCTCGGCTCTTCTCACGCCCACCCAGCCACTCGGGATTAAACAAAAACGCAGCACGCGGCACTCCTAGGTACCTCAAAATGTTTTTTTTCCCTGTTGTTATGGGGACGGGGAGGAAAGCGGGAGCGACTCATATGCTGTTATTGGAGACAGCGCTGGTGCGTGTGGGGGGAGAAATTAATTCACCCCCCAAAAGACGTCCTAGCCGTTTTTTCGGGGCTCAAAAAAAAAATAAGGCCCGGCCTTATTTTGTGAGAAACACGGTATTAATCTATCTATGCTAACAAAAATCAATTTGAGAACTGAATTTAGATATAAGCCAGCTCCCTTACCATAAGCAGCATATAAAGTCATGATAACTGAGTATCTTATAAGCCTAGACAGGTAGTACATTTTTACACACACATCTAAGAATCTGCCAAGTGAAACAAAATGAGAAATGAATGCTCAATATTTTGAGAAGTTATCACAGTATTCTTGGAATTGTAAAAAAAAGTATTCTTGAAATCACAGTTCTCCGTTGGTAGCAAAATTTTCTTGCATTCATAAAACTATCCATATGCAGAACCTTTGCAGTATTACACATCAGCCAAGTTATACTTTTAAATTAATTCATTTCCATTCCTTTTTTCTTTGCATAGAATCACCCTTAATGAGCAGCCCTAAGATTTATGTGATGCATGTGCCTTATTGACAGACAGGTTAGAAGGTTGGAGCTGTAATATTACTTATATTTGCATAAAATAAGGACTTTTAAAATAATTTACATGATGCTGATTTGGATAAAATGATACTTGCTGACCATATTATAATTAGATGGGTAATCATAAAGTAACCTTTGCTAGTCATCAGAAATATATTATACAAATAAGCTCTGATTTTGTATCTAATTCATTCTCCTGCTATCTTTGAAACTGAGAGAAGCAAATGTGGTACAAAGAAACACCCAGAAAATGTAATTGCAAACTTCACTCCTCTTCCACCCTTAAGTTGTTGTGGCATTTTATAAGTCACAAATGCTTTATCAATAAATAAAATATTTAGGGCTAATGCACACTCATACTCTCTCTAATGTGGAAATTAGTTGGTTGGCTACCCACAAAAACTGTAACAAAAATGGACTGTTTTGGATATAACACTTAAGGACAAATTTGTCTTCACAGCTTCAAATAAGAGGAAAGGTTTTTAAGAGAAAAGAATCTCATGTGGGCAAGCACAAAAGAATACCACCTGCCCTTTGGCTTTCTAACCAACCTGTCCTTATAATGACTGGTTCCAAAAAACCATTTAATACACTATGACTGCTAGAATAGTGCTTTAACCAATAAATTGTTCCCTGGCCTTTTTTATCTCAATATGCCAAGAAAACCTGGCTAAAGAACATATTCTTCTGTCATAGCAAAATGGGTGTAATTCCCTGCAGCAAGGCTAAAAGAGTTGATGTTCTAAAACAAAGATGAAATTCTACTGATGCAGTCCAACCCATTACAGCTTTTGGGGAACACTCAAACATCCTTGCTTAGTATTCTGTTCAGCAAATGAAGATTTGGCCTTTCTCATATGGCATTCTGGAGGGAATCTATAGGAATGTGTTAATGCAGATCAACATTACGGCTGTTTATTATAAAAGCCCAAAGGAAGGCATTTTTAACCAAATCTGATCTCTCCTCCCCCAAAAATATTTAAAATAAATCAGCTTGTATACTTGATATACAATGCACGGTAACTGTTTGGTATCATAGATATACATCCAAACTATTGGGGAGATATATAATGGGATCTGCTGGTTAGCCTGGGGCCCTGACAGGGTTGTCTATGCTGGAGTGGTTGGTGGAGTAATCCCACAACACTTACAGTTTTTAGTTTTATATAATTCTTGTTATTTTTAACAAAAATTTAAGCCTTTCAAGTGTCACTTTGGATGGTGAGGTTGGTCGCATGAAAATTTAATAAATAAATAAATAAATCCAAAAGTCTCTCCCTCCTATAATATGGGAAGTGGCAAATGTAACATTTTATTGTAACATTTTAAGAGTGTTACAAACATTTGACAGAATGTTCTGAAAATAAATGTACTGATTCATTTCTCTGGTTGGGGATTTTATAACTAATAGACTGGAAATTCTATGTGTTGTAATCTGAATATGCCTTAAAGAAGTATGCATTAGATCAGTGTTTCTTGACCATAGCAACTTGGAAGATCTGTGGATTTCAACTCCCATAATTGGTTGGCTGGAAAATTCTGGGAGTTGAAACCTACACAACTTCAAGATGTCAAGGTGGGAGAAACACTCCATTAAATACATGGTGGGAATTTAATTAGATTAAAGGTTTATCACGATCCATTTATATTACAAGTTTCAATGATGGTTCACAATCCAAGCAAAGAACCCAGAGTGAACCCTTCAAAATGGTATCTTCAGGCAATGGGAATTTTCCAGAAATTCCTTGAATGCTCAAAATTGAGTAAAATAATAAAGGGAGGGAGGGAAGGAGGGAAGGAAGGAAGGAAGGAAGGAAGGAAGGAAGGAAGGAAGGAAGGAAGGAAGGAAGGAAGGAAGGAAGGAAGGAAGGAAGGAAGGAAGGAAGGCTCCCTGTCAACAATGGGGAAGCCAGCAAAAATTCAGAAGTCACTCCCACTGCTTTTTTATCCACCCAAGATCGTTCTGTTTCTCTGTTAAGTAAAGAAATATCTCTGAAACAATGACTCAATTTGACATGGATTTTGGAGTCCTCCTATATTTTTCTCAGCACAATTTTTAGAAATCTAATAGAAGAGAAAGATGAAATAGACAGTTGAGAAGATAGTGTTTTGATTGATGGGACCATACTAAGAAATATCTGGAATATCATGAAACATCTAAGGAAATTATACTGACAAAGGCTAGTGTTGCCTATTAGCCAAAGGATAACATCCAGGCTTAACACACTGGCTTTCATATAAATCAATAATTGCTTCTGGCTTTATACTTCATTAGCTATTGGTGATAAATAAAATATCTGGAAAGGTTATCCATTTATTTGAAGTAACACCAGTATAAGAATGATATCCAGTTTTACACTGATAACCCAAGTCAAGCTGCAAATGCTGTGGAACTCCTGAACCAATATTTGGAGGCTATTAAAGAGTAGGTGAGGCAAAGTAACCTCAGATTAAATGCTAACAAGACAGAATTGCTACTACTTAAAAAATATCTGGGCAATCTGAAAATATTAATACCATTAGTTATTCTTGATGAAAATATGTTCCTCCTGGAAGAGGTGACTCATAACTCTGGAATTCTTCCAGATTTGCAGCTATTGCAAACCATGGTCAATCCTATCTGATTAGTCAATTTCAACACTTTCTGCCCATATATTATGGCTCCAACATGCCTACTGCCCACATCCCCAGATGGACTGCTTTTTACACTCTTCAAAGGACTGCCTTTGAAGATGATGCAGAGACTGTTCAAATCAAATCAAATCAAATCAAACCTTTATTGTCAATGCACACCATGTATACACCATGTATACAATGAAATTGAAATTGAATGAGCCTCCCTTGGTGCAGCCTCTGCCCCAAACAGGAAATGCATCTCAAAATACAACAAAAGTGCTCTCAGGGTAAGTTTGCTGCTGCCTCTCAATAGTGTCATATAACTCAGAAAGCGCTATACTAACATTTGCATCGATGGAATATAGACAGCGGTGATAACTATAACAGAAATTTTTCTAGGTGAATAAAATGGCTGACAAATGACAGTTAAGAATTCCACATCTGGAGAACAGTGTGTATAAGTAACTCTACTGTCAGTACACCAGTCATTATGTGTGTAAATACAAAGTCTTTGCTTTTACTGGAGTTGCTGTTTCTGTCGAAGTGGTGTGTGGTGCAGTTAGTTAGCTCCACTGACACATCCAGTACAAGTGAATGAAGCCAGGTCTCCATGATAATCATTGTGGCGTTCAGAAAAGAATGAGCTGAAGTCTTCACTCTGGTCCGTGTTTCCAGCGGGAACACGGACCGTTCCTATTGGCTGATGCCGTTTGACAGCCAGCTATAAAAGGGAGCTGTCAAACAGCATCAGCTGTTGTCCGCCAGCTGGCTGCCTTGTTAGCGCGGCAGCTGCGGCAACCCTTTATTGTTACAATAAAGTAAAAGCTGAAGTTCTCTCCGTGTTCGCCTCAGGTTATTCCACCGCTCTACAACAATCATCACACAGCAGTCACGAATGAGCTTATTCACCACCATCCATAGCTCAAGTTCATCGGTTTTGTTGACAAAGGATCTAGCAATGGTTAGAAAAATACTTGGTAATGCTGGTCTGTGAGGCTGCTTCCATAACGGAGCTAGCAAACCAGCTCTGCATCCCCACTTCTGCTTCGTCTCTCTTCACTGTTGACACTGCCTCCCAGGCCCAACAACAATCCATGGAGAACCTGGCAGTCTTACTATGTCACTCGATATATTATGAGATGAAGTTGCTGGTAATACCTAGTCGACTAGAAAATCCAATCTTTAGTAACTCCCCGCGGGTATAGACTAGTTTTTTCCACTCACTCCATTATAACATCAGGAGCTCAAAGCCTCAGTATTTACGTGTGCCACCATCTTGTATGGAACTTTCAACAGAATGAAACCACCAAACAACTTACAGGACTACCTCACGAGTACAAATTAATATCATCTTTAAGATTACTGCACTAGTTACCAGTAAGCTTCTGGGTTCAATCAAATTGCTGATTATTGTTATTATAAGGCCTTATATAGTATGACACCAGGACACATCAGGCAGTGCCTTGCAAAAATTGACGCGGTTGATCGCCAACCTTTTGGAACTCAGGGACCACCAAACTCATAATTTTAAATCCCTCAGACCAGAGACCCTGGGAAAATCCAAAAAAAACTCTGCAGGAAAATTCCCCATCCCATTTTCTTACTGATTGATCATTCTTTATTTGGGATCGCAGGATACCATCTCCAGCTCCGTTCTCAGGGGGAGAGAGAGAGAGAGAGAGACTTGTGGCTTCATGCAAGGAAAGCAGTAGAAGCAGCAGAAGTCTTTTTTTCTCTCCCCCAAACTCCGCCAGAAATGAGTCTTTGTGAGACTTGTCACACTGGCACAGCCTCTCAGAGCAGGATGCTTTGCAGGGTCCTAAAGACTCATTTTTGGCAGTTTGGGGGAGAGAAAGAAAGCCTTTTGCTGCTTTCCTTGAGTGCAGCCAAAAGCAGAAGAAAGAAGCAGAAAGCCCGGTGGCCAGGCAAGGTGTGTGGGGTGCGTGGGGCAAGTTCCCCCCCTCCACCCTTTCCCCCTCCTCTCACTACCTGGTGTTGTTCGCAATGCAAGCAACACAAGCCTTGTGTTCCCATGGGCCATGTGGGCAGCGCAGCCTTGTGTTCCCGCACAGCCTGGATTGATTGCTTTGGGGGGTGACATTTCTCTATGGACCACCAAAACTTTCTCGTGGACCACCAGTGGTCCCCAGCCCCCTGGTTGATGACCACTGGTTTAGAACATCCTCTCCCAGATGAATATTTAGTTCCTTCATCCCTTGCCTTTTGCAAAACATTTAAGACTGCTTTTTTCCAGAACTGTTATGGTTTGGAATGATTTTATTTTTTAATTTTGATGTGATGGAATTTTGTTCTTTGCTGTAAACTATCCAGAAATTTCATGAAATGGAATGGGTAGGATGATGAAGAGATAGGGGGAGGGGAGGGGATGACAGGAGAGAAGAAGAGGAGGTAGGAAGGAGGAGGAGAAGTGGAGGAGAGGATGGATGGAGGAAGAGGGCAGGAGAGGGAGAGGGTGGGAGGGAGGGAGGGAGGGAGGGAGATAGAAAAAAATAGCCAATAGTTTTGAAAAACATAATCTAGCATATTGTATTATGCAAAATTCCCACCCTCTAGTCTAATCCATGGGTCAAATATAGTCCTTCAGGTGTTCCCTTTTCTCATTTAAGGCATAAGATGAATGGCTTCTATTTTTCAAAGTCTGATACTCTCTTCAAACCCCATCCTCTTGTGTTATTCCCTGGTTCATCCTGCAAACAGAGAAAGATAGTTCTTTAAATCAGCTGCAGAGGTAGGACTGTTTGTTATTCTGAACATGACAAAGGAAGCCCTCTTCCAAGATAAGCCTGGATAAATTGACTCTATACAAAAAATGGATTACCTTCCCTGCCCAAAAGGAATATGGAGCAGTCCCTTTGAACAAGATTGCTAAAATGCAATTGCCAGTAGGGTTTCCCCTTTGCGATGCCCTCACCCAGTGCTTCCTAAAGCAGGACAAATTACCCAAAATTGGCTAAAAGTAATTTTTCTTTGGATAATAACACATGGACCCATTACCCAACACAACTGGGGTATTTAAGTTGACTTAAAGATTGCCACATGTACTAAGATATATTCAAAAAATCTTCCAAAGTATTCCTGTTAAGAAAAAGCATTAATGAAATTACCAAAGGTAATTTATTGAAATGACATAAAGATCATTCAATGATATTGTTTTTATAATACAGGTAGTCCTTGAGTTACATTAACATTCAGCAACCACTTGAAGTTATGATGGCACTAAAGGAAGGGACTTATGACCAGTCCTCAAAGTTTGATCAGACTTCCTGATAAGCAGTTTTGGGTAATGCAGGAAAATATTTGGGAAGCCCTGCCTTAACCTCTTAAAGTATCAGATCACTTTGAAGCATCAGGAGGAAAAATTCGATTCTCCAACTGTTTTCTAGAGCTGCCTTTTTGACATTACTAAATGTGCAATTTCAGCCACTTCTCTGCATATGATTTAAAACATGAGTGCAAAATATCATATGGAAAAAGTCTAATGTGCAATTGATGCAGCAATCTGTGCACACGAATCTGACCTGCCCTAGAGTGGCTTCAGCTCTATTTATTCACTGAATATGATCAGCCCTTAAAGCATTTATCAGACTCTGCCACTTTGGTTTAAGAAGGAGAGTGATGCATTTTCTAAAGGTCTCTTAGAATAAATGCTAGGTTTTCATAGACAATTCACTTGGTTTTCTCCTTGATATGTTTACAGTATATTCTTCTTTACAAATGGAAGAAATATTTTTATTGAAGGAATAGTGGGAAGAAAATTCTCAACCTAAAGTGGAACAATTTAAGAGAAATTGCATTTTTATTTTACCGAATGTACAAACCAGCCCATATTTTATATCAGAGGTATACTCTAATGTGTTACACTGAGCTGCCAGAATACACTTATAAAGCAGGGTTAATAAATCTTTGAGTTTAGAACTATTATGCACTTCCAAAGACCCTTTTGTCAGGGGTGGGATTCAAATTTCTTAACAACCGGTTCTGTGGGCATGGCCTAATTTGTGGGTGTTGCTTGGTGGTCATGTGACTGGCTGGGCGTGACTTGTATGTAAATATTGTAAATATATATGTAAAGATTGAATTTTTTATTTTTAAAAAAGAGCAACTTTTACCCAAAATCAGGCAAAGCAGGCAGGCAGATTGAGCTGCTTGCAGCATCACAGCTTCACTCCCAGATCTACCTTTCTGCAATCTGCTTCCTGAATCTGCACTGAAAAATAGAAGCTTCAGTCCTAAGGAAGGTTCATCTCTGCCCTCAGGCCACTTCTCCCTCCCCCAACCCCTTGAATACCACCCTTGACTGGGCCTCAGGGAAACCTCCTGGGTGGGGTGGGTGGGGAGGGGAGGGGCCAGACAGTGGTGTGATTTGCCGGTTCTCCGAACTGCGCAGAATCGTAACAACCGGTTCTATAGAACTGGTCGGAACTGGTAGAATCCCACCCCTACCTTTTGTGTGCCTCCCTTCCATATAATTGATACTTCACTAATGTTTGCTTCCCTTTCCTAAATATCATTCCCACTGTCGATAATTCAGTGCCCATCAGTAACATTACATTGTCTTCTGTTATATCATTAGAAAATAATAGCCAAACATAAGCTTGGTGACAATGTGATCACAATTTCTCATACTGAAATAAGGAAACATCAGGTAAGTCTTGGTTTATCAGTTCTCTGTGCCATTGCATTCAAAATCAGCCTTGTTCACACACACCTTTATTTTATTTTTATTTTCTTTAATTTGCTTGGAAGAAAAAGGATAATTTTCCTAGTTATAGAACCTGGAAAACATCAAAAGATAAATTATCTTATCCATTTCTATATTATTTATTTTCCTGTCTTCATCAGGAGAGCAAATTATTACGATTTTATTCATTGTGCAGTATATTTAACAAGATAAGCTATGTTATATGAACAACTATTAAATCAAGCCCAGAGAGAGAGAGACCTCATTTTTATGTTCATGATCATACAGTTAAATTATTTGGTATTGGTTTTAGTATGAACAATAAACCCTTTAACCTGACAAGCACCACCTCTATTACATGATGCTTTTATTACTAGGTATCTAATATTAGTACACAATAAGGAAAACAATATCTACTTAAACTAGATGATTTCCAGATATTTTAGAATAGTATTTCCAAATGGGCTAGGAGCTCTGAAAATAGTGTAACTGTCAGGATTCCGGCATTACCCCCATTTAAATCATGAGTCTCAAGCCAAACTTCCAAAACTTAAAAAGGATTTATTGAGAGTTAAACTGTCTGGCACTGCCTGGGTATAGCTGACTCTGAGACACATAATTCATTGTCACCCTTGACCCTGGTTTTCCCCCACCCCTTGGGTGTATCGTAATTCATATTCTCCAATGGGACACATCCATAGCATCATCAAGAGTCATCAGTCATGCTCTTCAATTAGAATTTTGCATGGCAGAAACTTCAGTCACCTAGTTACTATCTTTGAAATCATTTATGGAATGTGGTTTTGGTTTGCAAGCTGTTGCACTGCTTCCCCCTCCCTTTCTGTTGGCAACACTAAAAAGACCATAGAAATATTTTATGAGTTGACAGTAACACATGTTTCTCAACCTTAGCAACTTTAAGAGGTCTGGACTTCAACTCCCAGAATTCCCCAGCCAGCACAACAGGAACCACCTGCAGTGCTTCTGGGAGCTACCACTGGACTTTGTACGAAAGGTTGTTAAGCTTTTAGATATATTAATTTAAAAATGGCATTGCTGATAATTATTGGGTAGATTAGAAATATAATAAATAAATAGCTATGATAGCTTTATTCAAGTAACTTTAATTTTGATTGATTATGTGCCATCGAGACAGTGTCAACATATATTTTCTCCAGGACGATCTGTCCTTAACTTGGTCCTTCAGGTGTTCCAAAATGTACTCAACACTGCTGTCATCTAGTCACTCCAACTTGCTTTTGGTTGTTCTCAATTACACTTTCCTTCCAAATTTCCCATTGATACAGACTTCTCCAGACAGCTAAGCCTTCACATACAATTCCAAAGTATGGTAATTTGAGCCTGGTCACCAACTCAAAACTTTCAGTTGAAGTATTTGATGATACATTTGTTTGTTCTTAGCTCTCCATGGTGTACTCAGGACCAAAGTTCTAACACCAAAGTTCAAAAGCATCAATACTCTATTCTGCTTCTTCAAAGTCCAATTTTCACATCCACCGAGTGTCAAAAGGAAAACCACTGCTTGCACTATTCTGTTCTTTGTAGGTCTAGATGCATACCAGCTTCTGAGAATCTTCTCCAAAGCTTTTATTGCTACTCTACAAAGTCTAGCCTGCAGCATATTTCTTGACTACTGATTTCTTTCCTTTTGATACTCAACCCTAAAAGGAAAAAAATTCTACCACTTCAGTATCTTCACTCTCAATTCTAAGCCTGGTTGCTGTACCTGTTATCATTAGTGCTTTATATTTAATCTTACTTCTATTTTTTTCATTATACTCCTTCACTTTCATTATTAGAGCTTGCAGATCATTTGCATTTTCAGCCATCAGTCATCTGATAGAGCAACTATGGCATCAACATAGTTCAGATTATTGATGTGTCTTCCATCAATTTTAAAATTTGCAAAATATTGCTTTTCTGTGATGTGGTAGAAAGACTCACATTTCCTGTTTAATGTATATATGGTGTAGTGATTTGGACATTTTTTTCTCATTAAATTAAAAGGCTTTAGCTTCGATGGGAAATCATATTTAACATGGTAGAATTTTCAAACTTTTAGAAAATGCTATATTTTCTCTTAGACTTACAATTCTGCTGTTTTTTAAAATACATTTTAATATAATCTCCTGCTCCCAAAGGGACTATAATGGAATTGATATGTTTAATTTAAA
This sequence comes from Notechis scutatus, assembly GCF_049901735.1. Lineage (NCBI taxonomy): Eukaryota > Metazoa > Chordata > Lepidosauria > Squamata > Elapidae > Notechis > Notechis scutatus. Next base: position 30,858,195 of record NC_142011.1, read on the forward strand.
TTATGATAGCAATAGCAATGGCACTTAGACTTATATACCACTTCACAGTGCTTTAAGCAGTTTACAGAGTCAGCATATTGTCCGCAACAATCTGGGTCCTCATTTTACCAACTTCAGAAGGATGGGAGGCTGAGTCAACCTTGAGCAGAGGAGAATCGAACTGCTGGCAGCCAGCAGTCAGCAGAAGTAGCCTGCAGTACTGCATTCTAACCACTGTGCCACAACGGCTCACATGATGCTAACTTGGGGGTGCAAAGGTATCTTTGAAAAATAACATATTTATGTATGCAAGTGTGGTAGAGTACTAGCAAGAAAAACTTTTCCATTCTTATAGCAAACAGGGTTTTTTAAATTAAAAAAGTAACCACGTCTACTGAAAATGGTGTAATAGTACCCCTTCATCTATATCTGTTGTGGCCTGCCAGAGGCCAGTGGAGCTGGCAGCAGATTCAGACAGTAAGGAGGTCGGGGAGGAACATGGGCCAGTCCTGGAGTCTGGGGAAGTCTCTGACTCTGCATGAGAAGCAGAGATGAGGCCAGGGGCGTCTGACGGTTATCAGCTGTCTTCGGAGTCAGACATCAGTGAGGCAGAAGATCAACTGGAGCCTGTTCCCAGTGTGCGCATGAGCAGAGCTGCAAGAAGAAGGGAACAGCTAAGGAACAAGGGTCAACTTGGGAGTAAAGCCACAGGTGGATGGTGAATGGATCCTCCCAGAGGGAATAAAAAAGGAGCGAAAGGGGAGTGGGGTTTTTGCAGGAGACAATTAGTTCATTTGGGTGAAGATCTGTTCCTGCATTCTTGCCAAGTATTGTCTGCTACAGTATGGCATCTGAAAGATATTGGCCTGGCAACTCTCCAATCTTGATAAAGGTCTGTAATTGTGAAATATCTTAAAAGACTGTTAGCCAGGATTTTGCTGGAGAGGAATTCACTGTAAACTAAATAAAAGGGGTTTATCGGGACAAGGAGTCGGCTTTGTGCTGTTGTGGAAGCCTAAATCAGAACAATATCCCCCAATCACATGTCATAGTCTAACACTCTTTGAAAGTCTGTTCTGACTAATCCTACAGATAGTTAATTGCAGAACTTTAATGTGCATAGACATATTTGTAAAGTGTAAGTTTTTCATATTACACAAATGTTACTTTATATATTATTTATTTATTTATTTTGTGGCATTTTTATTGTGTGAATGTTTTGTTTTATAATTTTAGAACTGTAAGCCAGCCAGAGTCACTTGGTTGAGTTGGGCAGCTATAGAAAATGAATGAATGAATGAATGAATGAATGAATGAATGACTACCTCCTAAACCACAGCACCTAAACAACCTGAATGGTCAGTTGCTCGATCTGCAGAACCTTGCCCCCACCCTGCATCCTCAATTCTTTATTGTCTGGGCTTTAACTGAAGGAGATCATGAAGAAGAAAAGTGACTTTATACATCTCTAGCTCCTTCTCCTCAAATGAATTTCATGAATACTTACCGTGAGACATCTGCATTAGTTGTCAGTGTATTTCAAAGTTTGCTTCAAGGTGTTATTTCTGACTAATATAGTCCTAACTGAATTTAACACAAAGATTTCAGCAATATATTTTGATCTTCTGTAATCTGGTTTCTTCAAATGTTATGGAATACTATCACTCCTAGAATTGCCAGCTTGCATAAAGATCAATACAATTGGGGGACTCTGACAACTCATGTTCATTTGTCATGTCTCAATATGCCATCTTATCTAGTTTAATTTGAGTCAATCATAACTCTAGGACATGTTTTAAAATCTGGAGAGGTTTTCTTCAATTTGGATCCCTCCAAATGTATTATGACTAAGGCTTCCTAGGTATTCCCAGAAGCCGTGGTAGCCTAGTGGTTAGAATGCAGTATTGCAGGCTAACTCTGCCCACTCCAGGAGTTCGATCCTGACTGGCTCATTGTTGACTCAGCCTTCCATCTTTCTGAGGGCGGTAAAATGAGAACCCAGATTGTTGGGACAATATGCTAACTCTGTACATTGCTTAGAGCAGCAGCCTCCAACCTTTTGGGCACCAGGGACCAGTTCTATGGAGAGAGGTGTTTCCGTGGACCAGAGGGGTTGTGATTTCATGTGTTGCCTGCATACTGCAGATGGGTTTTCTTTTTTTTTTCATGGATCGGGGGTTGGGGATCCCTGGCTTAAAGAGTGTTATAAAATACTATGAAGCAGTATATAAGTCTAGGTGCTATTGCTATTGCTATTATGACCATAGGTTGGCATGGAATTCTCTGAGGTATAGTCCCAAAACATCTGGAGAGCATCAAAATAGAGAAGGCTACTCTCTGGAGCATGTAAATAGTGATTTTAAGTGCTTAATTTATATACCACATTTCAGAGAACTTCAGTGCAAGGCCGTTTTGATGTACAATTAATTACCAGTGCAATTTTTTTTCAAGGTGACTTGCATTCCAGCATTTCACTTTTTAATATCTTAAGAATTGGCTCCAATTTCATTATGGAACAAAATGGAACACTTGCTTTGTATAGTGAGTTTTAAGAATTAAGATTTCCATATCTCTAAAATGTTTCTTTACAAAAAAAAGTAAGTTATGCTGACATTTTTATTTATGTTTCAGAACAAAAGTTTAGTTGGCTATAGTCTGGGCAAATAAGATATTATTCATGCAGTATAGATTAAGATTTCACTTCAAAATATATATTAACATTATTTTTCAAATGTATATAATATGTATGCTATATAGCAATGGTTCTCAATTTATGGTCAGCAAACTCTGTGGGAAGGGATGCTGTCATGGGGGTACACAAAGACTTGAAAAAATGTTATGATTTAAATCTTCAGTTAAGTCTTCGGGATCCGTGGCCATGGTCTGTGGCCACAAAAGGGGTCCATGGGGAAGAAAAAGTTGAGAACCACTGCTATACAGCATACATTTACATCCAAACATCTAAACCAATACAGTACGATGAATTTCTTAGCATAAATAAATAAATAAAATTGGTACATATTTACATGTGGGAAAAAAGGCAGTATTTCTGAAAAAAGTACCACAGTGATCTTAAATGATTTAGGCAAATTACAACTAGTATCATTTCAAATAAGTATTATTTTATGTGAGCTTAATATTTTTATAAACATTGCATTCATTTTTAAAAACATTCTGCCTAATAAATAGGAAAGATTTTTTAATCTATTTATCTTTTTTAATCAATTAAGTTTTGCTTCTCCAAATATGAATATATTCATCTCCAAATATGAATATATATGCAAACTATTACTCTATAAGCGGAAATTGGAAAATATCCATTTATCTGTTTTCCACCCTCCCTCAAATATCTCATAGATTTTCATTCCTTCCTGCTAGAGATAAACATTTGCAGCAGGAGATCTTTAACAATGGGGAAATGTGCACATATCTTTAGCCCAAGTTACATATACTGTAGTTCCAGCTTATACTATTTACACACATGGACTTAATGGCCTAATACCAGCAATACTGAATAATAGCAATAGCAATAACCATTAGACTTATATACCATTTCACAGTGCTTTACAGCCCTCTCTCAGTGATTTACAGAGTCAACATATTGCCTCCAATAATCTGAGTCCTCATTTTACCTACCTTGGAAGGAGGGAAGGCTGAGCCAACCTTGAGCCGGTGAAGATCAAACTCTATTAGTCAGCAGAATTAGCATGCATTACTGCATCCAACCACTGTGCCACTCCATTACTACAACAGCATTAATACAAATAAAATTAAACTTCCAGATATTCACAAGCAATTTAAGCCTCGTGCCACTCATTACTACCAATGGAGTCAAGGATTGTTAATGCATTTGGCCATCCACATTCAACATACTATTGCTAATAACATTTTAAAAGGAAATGATGAATTCAACAACATGGATAATTACATCACATATCTGTGATTTCTCTGAACATTTGTGGTGCAATGGCCCACAAAAGGCTTAAATATTAAGATTATATTTTAAAATATATTTTATTTGTTACTACTGTTTGCACAGCATATCTAATATACCTGTTCTGTCCTAGGCTTCTCCAAAAAGCACTAATCAGACTCTTTGTCCTGACCAAACACCTTTTATTAAATGAATGTGAATTTCTTGCATTCACATTCAGCCAATGGCCTGGCAAACAGTCTTTCAAGGGTATAATTAGGAGCTCAAACCTTATCTGGAAAGCTGCCTGGTAAATATTTCCAAACACGGTGCTTACAGGAAGGGCTTAGCACAGAGTCTCTAGGATACACAGACAGATCTTCACAATGATTGAACGAACAAATTGTTTCCTACAAAAGCCCCCTCCTCTTTTGATCCTCTTTTAATCCTGATGGAAGGGGCTATTCATTGTCCACCTGTGGCCTTACTCCCACGTCAACCCTGAGTTCGTAATTGTTCTTTCCTTTTGGCAGCTCTGCGCATGTGCAGGCTGGGAACCGGTTCCAGCTGCTCCCCCACCTCACAGCTGTCCAAGCCCAAAGGCAGCTGATGACTGCCAGCCTGCCCTGGTCCCATCTCTGCCTCTGATGCAGATCCCTCATCCGAGTCTTCCTCAGCCTCCAGGACTGGCCCAGGTTCCTCCCCAACCTCCTCACTGTCTGACTCTGCTGCCAGCCTCTGACCGGCCAACCTTTGCTTTGCAATAGATCCTTCCTTCATTACTTACAGATCCCATGTGACCTAAACATTAGCAAACACACTAGTTTTTATATGTAAACGTTTGAAGAAATATTCTGAAGACACCAAAAGTCTCCTGTCACCAAACAAAACCCTTTTACAGGGGCTTCTGATAACAACCAAAAGAAGAGGCCATGCATCAGGTTCTCATGGATCAGAATGGAGACTTAAAGATACAACAAATGCCAAAAAAAACCCATGCCTCTCATAACCTGTCAACATCTCAAAAGGCAATTATTAAGTTTCCTTGCTAAGTCAATTGAAATATAAGCCTACTTCAGAGATATTGCAGATTCAGTTCCAGATTCTTGCAATAGATATTGAAATAAAGTGAATCACACGAATTTTTTTGTTTTCTAGAGTATATAAAGGTTATGTTTATGTTATACTGTACTCTATTAAATATGCAATAGCATTATGTCTTAGAAAATGTATATTCCTTAATTAAAAATACTTTATTGCTAAAAATGGTAATCATCATCTGAATCTTTAGCCAGTTGTAACATTTGTCTGACCAATTAAAGACAACAAAATCAGTGGTTGTTTTTCCCTTTCACCTTGTGGAAGGGAAACACCACTAGAAGTATATATCATATACTATCCTTCACTTATTAAAGATGTTAAGGGCAGCAGTGATATGGCACTAGAATGAACCCAGAGCGGGGCAATTTATGTTTGCATAATTCTCTGCCAAGTCAAGGACTGAGGGTCAATGAATGGTAATGTAATAATGTATCATTGTATTGAAATATCTTTTTTTTTTTTTCCTTCCGTTTAGCAGTGCCTGAAAAGTTGCTGCAGTTTTCTTGGCAAGATATCAGAAGTTGTTTGCCATTGTCTCCTTCCAGGGGTGAGCTTCCAATTTTTTTAGCAAGGGGCTCTCTGCCCTAATGACTGGCTGGGTGGGCATGGCTAGGTGGTCATGTGATTGGGTGGGTGTGGCCAACTTGACATTGCTTCTCTGCCCTAATCACCTAAAAAAAGATATATACGAAAAAGTTGTTTATTATTTTGTGCATTTAATACTTAAATAAAAGACTGGATAAAACCAGGCTTAATGGCAGTGGCTATGAGAGGGATCTTAGAGTCTTAGTGGAGTTTCTGGTGAGTTACATGATTCTTATTATTTGGGAATTAATCCCCTCAGAGGCAAGTGCTGAGTGGATTGTTTAACTAGCTTGCAACACTTTTATGAGGTGTGAAATGCTCTTGGCTGAATGCCCAGAAGTTCAATTAAGCCTATTAAGAACTTTCCCTTGCTGCTTGTCTTTTTGAGGCTATTGGGAGCTCTCCGAGCCCTGCAAAATCTTAGCTGGGGGCTCTCCCGACCCCTGTGAGCCCCCAGCAGCCCACCCCTGCCTTCTCCTTAGGGCTGAGAGAAAGTGACTGACCCCAAGTCACCAGATGTCTTTGAGTCGTAGGCAGGACTAGAATTCAGTCTCCCAGTTTCTAGCAAACTGGCTCTCCACTAAAAAGATATGTTGTACCATAACTGAGAAGATGAAGCAAAAGACATTTAAAATTAAAAATCCGGAAAAGCCCATAAACTACAGTCAATCTGTATTTGCCTGGTCCTCTCCTTTTTCTTTCATTAAGTAGTACTCCAGGTCATTTTTAATTTTTTGAGTGCACATTTGTATTAAACTAGGAAGGGAAAAAGGAAAGGGGCATCTTTATTTGCAGTACCCCTTCTAAAGAATATGGTTGTGTTCACATAAATGACAAGAGGCTGATATCACACAAAAATCTTTTTTGGCTTAAAACAGAAGCCCAATATACTCAAAGAAACCTTAGATTTCCTTTTTTTTCCCTCTTGCTCCAAGCCCAAATCTGTTAATTCCTTTTAGTGTACCTGGATCAGTGTTTCTCAACATCTGGCTGGGGAATTCTGAGTGTTGAAGTTCACATATCTTAAAAGCTGTTGGGATTGACAAACATCCACACAGAGAGAGAGAGGGAGGGAGAGGGAGGGGGATTTTGTATCAACTTGACTCTTCTGTGCAAAACCCACTCAAGAAATGGAGAAGAGGGAGTCAAGCTATTCTCCAAAGCACCTGAGGGCGGGACAAGGAGCAATGGATGGAATCCAATCAAGGAGAGAAACAGCTTAGAACTGAGGAGAAATTTCCTGACAGTGAGAACAATTAATCAGTGGAAAAACTTGCCACTAGAAGTTGTGAATGCTCCAACACTGGAAGTTTTTAAGAAGAGATTGGATAACCATTTGTCTGATGGGTATAAGATTTCCTGCCTAGGAAGGGGGTTGGACTAGAAGACCCTTCCAACTCTGTTATTCTATTCTATTCTGTTCTGTTATGTTCTGTTATGTTCTGTTCTATATAATGGTCACAACGTGGGCACTGTGGCTTGAGTAAACCCTGCTTAAGCAAACCAGGAGTTAACTGATATCCAAGTCTGACATTTTATCCCAGAGAAGAAGGGGGAATAAGGGGCAACCTCATGTCGCTGGAGTGACAAGAGGATGGGACAAGCAATCCAGACCAGACCAGCATTCCGGGGACAACTGCGCGCGGACCTTCGCGCTTGGCCACTCCCCTAAAGTGGCCGGAGGTCTGGCGGTCACATGGGTCAAGGTTTATTTATTTATTTATTTATTTATTTATTTATTTATTTATTTATTTATTTATTTATGTCAATTGCTTACAAGATAATAGGTATAAGTAAAAACATAGTTATGAATACATGGATACATATAAGAAAAATTTAAAAAAATAAAAGAAACAATAGGACAGGGACGGTAGGCACGTTGGTGCGCTTATGCACCTACAGACCTCTCAGGAAAGGGGTTGGGTCAATAGTAGACAGTCTAAGGTTAAAGGTTTTTGGGTTTGGGGAAGAAACCACAGAGTCGGGTAGAGGATTTCAGATATTGACCACTCTGTTGCTGAAGTCGTATTTTCTGCAATCAAGTTTGGTGCGATTAACCTTGAGTTTGTCTCTATTGTTTGCTCTTGTATTGTTGTGGTTGAAGCTGAAGTATTCGTTGACAGGTAGGACATTGCAATGTATGGTGGATTGAACGCGAGCGCTGCCCGCTTGAAGACCTTTAAAGTTCAGCTCCCTTTCCGCGGGAATTTCTGCTTCGCCGCCAGAAATGCCTAACTTTGCAAAGTAAAAGAGAGAGAGAGAGAGAGAGAGAGAGAGAGAGAGGAGGAGGAGGGAAGCTTTCTGTTATCTGTTTGAACCTCGCCTTCTGTTGCACTTTATTTTCCTTTTTTTGCAATAACCACTGCAAGCCTTAAAAACCCTCCATCTCGGGAGACCCGCTTGCAGCGACAGAGGATTTACCCTTCAGTCACCTGAGCCCGACCTGCCTATTTTCTTTCGCAATTTTATCTTTTGTAAGTGCCCCCCCTTTTTTTCTTTTTTTAAAGCCTTTCTCCCCCTCCCGCCCTTCCTCGTTCTCCGTCCTTTGATTCGAAGGCCCGCCTGTCCGTCAGCAGCTTGACTTTTTGCCTTTCCCCACCTTCCTGATGATGGAGGGTTGGCGCCCCGCCTTCTTCCTCTGCTTTTGTCCAGCCTTTTGGAAGGAGGCTCCGATTGGGTCGATGACGTGCTTGTCCTGCCGCAGGTCCAATCGCAGCAGGCTTGGTTGCCAACGAGCGAGCCGGGAACTTGCAAGTAAGTGCGCGACCGTAAAGAAGGGGGAGCGCAGTAGCTTTTAGGGAGAGCCGGGGTGGAGGGTCGGTTGATTCGTGGGAACGCGCCCTGGCTTTCATAGCTCTGGGAGAGCAGCCAGGATTGGCTCCGAAAGTGCGGGAGAGAATCACCAGGAGGACTTGCTGGAAATGGAGGGGATTGGGGAGAGGGCGGGTGTACCCCAGAGTTGATGTTTCTAAAATATATTTTCCAAACACGTGCAGGAACCCCAGATTTAATGGCCCCGTGGGACAGAGGAAAAGGCTTGTCATCACGGACCCAGCCTGGGAAGCTAACGGTTATAGGCTGGGTGGTTTTATCAAGAGTGCCTGCCATCCTCTGCATCTCCTTCAGAAGCAGGGCTTTGAAAGGAAGAGATTTGGGTTCCTGATCCCTTTGCTTTTCGGATTTTTGCCATGCACGATTTGCAAACCTCCCAACTTCTACTTAAGGAAATTCCCATCTAGATTGGTGGGAACCAGCATGGAAGTAACCAGGGTTACCAAGGGAACTCAAATAATTATAGACTAGCTTGCTGAAGCTTGTGTCAGCTCCATTCAACATAGTCCCTTTGACTAGGTAATGGGAAAATAACTGGGGAGCACCAGTTTATAGAAAAGCATATTGGACAAAAGCAGGTTTTTTTTTGTGTATGCATCTGCTCTCTGTCTATCTATCTGTTTCATATTCATACACACCATCATGCCAAAGAGAGCAAAATAATTTGATACAACAGGCCTAGTTCTTTTTTTAATGTATGGATGGAAAATTTGAGTCCCCAACTCAAACTTTTAAAATGTAGGATTACTTGTGGATTGTCTATATTATATCAAGCCTCACACGCAGGCATTTAATTAGTTGTGTTTTGAGGCAGTTGTTTTTTCAGGGTTTATTATCTTGTTAATTATCTACATTAATTTATGTCTTTTTAAAATTCAGATGCCTGCGAGGACAAATGGTATGGTCATGTGGTGGATCTAATAACTGCTGAATCTAATAACTGAACTCAAACAATTTACATGAAGATAAAATTGCAGTGATTGCAATGGCAGTCCTAAGCATATTGACTTGGAAGAATAACTTACTTGATTTAAGAATAACTTTTGAATTATATACAATATCAAGGATAAATACTATGTGAATACAATTCTCTTATAAAGTCAAATTGCATTACTGTATTTCTCTTTCAGTTCAGGAAAGGGCTTCAGGCTTATTCATAGTTACTCCCAACTGTTGAATTGTAGATTTTTAATGTGTGTAATTCTCTTTGGATTCAAGTAATGAATACGCTATAGAAGCTAACTCCATAGAGCACAAAATTATTCTTCTATTAAATGTGATGTGTATACTAAAATTTCTGAGTGTGCATTTCTTTGAAAGCAGCATATTAAACATATAAAGTAGTATTGTGTTTATACAATTGGGCCTACCAAACAAGGAACCCCAGAATAATTGGTAAAATTTGTTGTATTTGTAGAATGTTAATGTTTGGCTTCCCTTTTGACAGCAAGGACATAAAGAAGAGAATGGCTGGTGACTATGATTTCTTAAAAAGTCTGCAGAATAACTTGCAAGAACTGAACCACCTCCGGGCAAAATACTTAACATCAAGGAAAAGTCTATCGTCTGTTGAGATTAAATCGTTGTTTTGTGATCAACAGCAATTGCCAGGGGAGAATATGAACATCCAGTCATTTGCTCCTAGGAAGAGTATTCGCCATCGTAATCCATATTGGCCTGATGAAGAAATACGGACCTTCATTGAGATCTGGGGTGATGACCAAGTCCAAGTCTCACTGGCCACCAACTTTCGCAATGAGGCACAGTATGAGTGGATCTCTGATAGGATGCGAGAATATGGCTATGACCGGGATATGAAGCAGTGTCGCTTGCGTGCCAAGGAGCTTCGGCGAGGATACAAGGCAATTGTTTGTGGAAATAACTCTTCTGTGAGCGGTCAACGTGCCTTGCCATTTTACGATTCCTTGAACAGTTTCCTGTGCATGCACAAAGGTCTTGTAGTGTCCAAAGTTTCTCTATCTATAGATAGGAGGAATCGTGAAGTCCAAAAACTGAGCTTGGAGCAAGAAAAAAATGAAAAGCTAAGTGTTGTCTTGGTTTCTGATGATGATGAAGCATCCATCCCAGAACCTACAGATGACTCCAATGGCTATTTTCAAGATGCACAGATGGATTCCGAACCTGTAAATGCCCAGTCTCCATGTGAAGAATGGGAAGCGCATGGAGAAGATGGCCTTCTTGCGGGAGATGTGGCTTCACCTAGTTTCCCTAATACAAGAGGAGATGGTCATTCCATCAGTTCAGGTAAACATTAGGAGTTAGCACCAAGATGGCTAAATTAGGGGAAGCTGTGCTTATTTTTTTTAAAGTGGGTAGGGAAACATCATCATTTAACATTGCATCAAATTCACTGACCTAAGTGCACAAGCTTTGATAATGGCTTACTTATTGAAGTGTTTGCACCTGTTCAGAGGTTGTTTTTTTTCCTAATTTGACTTGCCCCAAGATTAAATGTTACTGAATTCTAAATGTGGGTTGTGTTTGATCACTTGATGACTTCTGTTCCTTTCTTTCAATGTAGGCCCATCCGGCACTTTTTCCAGGGCATCCCTGGTTGATGCTGACAGAATAAGCAACAACCACTGGAATAGGAAACAGCGGAAACAAACTCAAACTACTTCAGACATAGTAGATGCCATTTCCCAAGTGGGTGACAGACTAGTAAATGCTCTGTCTGATTTGCACTCAAAACATAGTGAAACCTCTGAACGTGCACAGAGTAGAGCATGTGATTCCCATAAGGAGGAATTTACCCTACTTGCCAATCATGTAAATCAGGCTGCTCAAAACGTGGACAAACTGATTGCTCTCATAGAGATGTCTACCAGGCGGATAGCAGATGCCATGGACAGACAGACAGTTGCCTTGGAGAATCTGGCACAGTTGTTTGCTGCAAAAGCACCATTAATTTCAGTGCCCTTGGCATCCCAGGAGCCGTCTGTGATGGTGTCTTCTCCCAGAATTTGTGTATCAGTCCCATCACCCCCAGCAGAATTATACAATAATGTGAACACTTTAACAGGAAATTGCACTTCTAATCAGAAAGCACAAGATTTGCCTGCTGAAGACTGTCAACCAGTGGCAAAGAAAATAAAAGCAGAAGACGACTTAATATAATTTGTTCAAAAATCCTCAGATGTTCTGTTCTTCTCTCATAAGATGAACAGTCGTCCTTATTCGTTCATTTTTCCAAAGACAGTTGGGGGTGAAAATCAGGAAAATGAATGGTATAAGAAATATAGCTCATTTATTTTTTTAATAAAAAGATTTGTAGCTAGAGCAATATATTTGGAGATGAATTTATGTATAGTTTGGAAGGATGAATGCTGCCCATTGTGATAAAATTGTACAGTTCATTGGCATTCCATTTTGTAGTTTGATTTCTGTTCTGCTGCTTAAGTATGCAACAGGTTCCTGTCCTGTACACACTTACTTGGGCATAAGATATGTAAGTTTTATTTCAGATTGTGATTGTGGTCAGCATATTGGCTTTGGACCTAAAGAACATAGCACGGCCATGAACATATGATGGTTTTTAGCAGATTCTACTGAGACACATTTTTTTAAATCTCTAGATGGGTAATACAAATTGCTTACATCATTTAGTGATTCAAAGATAAACCATTTTTAAAAAGTTGTGAATCATGCATATTTTCACTGGCATAGAAGATAAGAGTGGAGAACTCTGTGTGTGTGTGTGTGATATAAATCCTATTATTAAATCAATAAGATATGCTACTACTATTATGCTATTTTTCTCTCCCTAATTTCACTGAAGCCATGTGCCAGGTAAATCAATTGGCAGCACAAAATTTTCTCCCATTTTTTTACATACAGTATAATTTTCAATATAATTGTGCTGCTTTTGCAAGATTGCAAGCCAAGCTCCTCAAAGTGATGTTCATGCCTCTTGTACTTAGAAGCTGAAATTAAGCCAAATGCATTGGGAAAGGAAGCATAGGAAAATTCTCACTTAGACCCACCTCACTATAATCCCACAAGTTCTGTGCGATTGAAATTCTTGTCCTGTTTTAAAGATGAGAAAACACAGTCTCATTAATTGTTGGACACCAGTTCCCATTAGCAGCAGCCACCACATGCTATGGCAGGGCTGTTGAGAGATAGGTTCAAAAGCGTTTGAGGAACCAGCTAACTTTCTCACCTCTAGACTGAATTCAGCATTTGTTTCTAATAGCAGCAAGCGAGGTATCTTGGGCAAATCACTAGGAATGACAAACATCTGACTTCTGCGGTGGATATAAAAAATCTATACACCCCTGTTAAAATGACAGGTTTTTGAGATGTAAAAAAAGTCAGACCAAGATAAATAACTTGAGAATTTTTTTGACCTTTAATATAACATATAAGCTGTACAATTCAATTCAAAAGCAAACAAATCTTTTAGGGGGGAAATAATAAAAACGAACAATGACGTGATTGCATAAGTGCGTAAATCTGTGAGTGTGCAGACTTTTCATAGTGCTGCTTCATCTATTGCAGAGCCTCTTCACAGAACCTAATTGTGATTAAGTGAAATAAGTAAATGTAATCTATCATCCTTTAGATAAGGGAGCCATGATTAGTACATTAATCTTGTGATTAATATAGGATAGGTAAGCATGTTCTTTTAAAATATTTCGGGTTATACCCACTGTCTTTTACTTTAGATTTTGTTTCCTAGGGCTAATGAGAATCAGGCCAACAACATCTGGAGGACACAAGATTAACTATCCCTGACTTTCCTCATAAATGGGAAAGTCATTAAAAGCTGGCGGGAGGGGGTTTCTGAATTTGAAAAACTCAGAAAAAATTCTGCTTAATTTTTTTTACCAAGTGACAATATCAAGGCCTAATTAGTGTCTTTTTTTTTCCAGGCAAATAATCCAAGTAAAGTTCTCCTGGCTTTTGTTGTTCCTTTTTCAAATAAGATGCCAAAATTGCTTTCAGGAATTTGGCTCTTTGAGGAATATAATGAAGTCCACTTCCTTTTCCTTCTACAGCTTTTTGGTTATGTGCTATTCCTCTAGCGCCCCCCCCACCCATTCTCCCCACCCAAAAAAACACTATTCAGCAATAGTATGATAATTAGATTTAAGAATAATTGTCCACTGATGGAATATTTTTCCTCATCAGCCTGTTGCCTGACAGGGATGGGGAAGATCATTGATTTTATCCAAATATGCCTCAGCAGAGTGCATCTTCATTTTTCCTCTGGCATTGGAAACACTTTTTGAAAGTCTAGTTACCATATGTGAAGGAACACCTTCAAATGTAACCCAAACATGGATTCTGTAAGGCCTTAAAGATTAAATGCATTCATTTTAATGTAATCATTCAAACACTTCTACTTAGAGGTTGTCTCCAATTTCTTTGAGCAGGCCATTTTTGTTGCATTTCAGGTGTGTGTAGATCGTTTAGGTCTAGGATCATAATTGTCCTTTAATTGGCATGCTGAAGGTTGTTCTTGAAGAAGTGATGAGAACAAGGGAAAGAAAACAAAACCTTTAAGGTATAGTAAAATGAAGTGGGTGTACATTGGATATGATTGCATATATTATTTTCCTCTGTCACCTTAAAAAAAATCACAATTTGGCAGCAATTTTCGGAGGCATTCAGTTTCATGCAGAATTGTTGCAGGGCTGCGTGTGGTTCTGGGGTTTGGGATTGTGTAATTTGGATTAGAGAAAAATTGGAGTTAGCACAAAGATTGCAAGTGTAGAATGCTTTTCAACTGGTTGTTTCCATCCCTTATCCTTCAGATATTTCCCTTAAGACTTATTTAGTATCATGTGATGAAAGTCTGATATTTGATACCTTGTTTGCAAGGCAGGGAGGAAAGAAAGGGGCTGCCTTTTTTTTGTAGGAGTATTTGCCTTATAATTTGTACTTCTGGAAATATTAGGTTATCCTTCCCAATGTGATGATTTCTCTTTTGTATTTGTCATTGGTTTCATGTTTACTATAGTCTTGTTGGCACTGACTACTTGAATGTATTATTGGAGAGAGTAAGAGCTATAGGGGTGGGTGTCACGCCCCTGGTGGAGACTGACTCTGAGGAAGAGGAGGAACAGCCAACAGGGAATGGAAGTGTGGCTCCAAAGGTGGTGGAGGAGGCTGGGGAAGGGCAGAGGCCATCTGAGCAATCAGAGGAGGATCTAGGCCCATCCTCTATCCATCCTAGGGCATGCTGGGAGGAGAGGATCAGGGAAAAGCGTGGTCTACTTGGGAGGAGAGGGCCATGATCCTCCTCATGGGTTGCAGCTGTGAGCTCTGTATAAGAGTTTGGAACTGCGTGTTCACAGACGCTGGAGTCAAATTAGTGCTTTCCTTGGATGAGGTTTATCTTTGTTAGCGTTCTTCCCATGGACTCTCCCCGGTTATCTTCCTGGAATGTGTGATTAATTATCTTGGTTTGCCTTGGAACTCTTGTCAATACCGTTGGGTTTTTGTTTCCTTTTGCTTTGGTTATCTGCTTTTTGAATTTAAACTGTGACTAATAAAACAGCGAAGCTAAGTTGAAGGCATTACAAGACCTTGATTCATGTTTTAGTTTTTGTGTTATTTTTGAGACACTACGGGTCATCACAGGTGGGCATGTTTCCTGGTAGAAAAGAGAAAAGAATATAGCATATGTATAGAAAATAATATTGTGTGTATGTATGTGCACACGCGCTATAATTGTCACTTGGGAATGGCAGAAAGGCAAGAAATTAGGAGAAGATGGGCAATGCATTTCAAATATATAGCAATAGCAGTAGCACTTAGACTTATATACCGCTTTACGGTGCTTTACAGCCCTCTCTAAGTAGTTTACAGAGTAAGCATATTGCCCCCAACAATTTGGGCCCTCATTTTAACCACTTCGGAAGGTTGGAAGGCTGAGTCAACCTTGAGCCTGATGAGATTTGAATTGCCAAATTGCAGGCAGCCAGCAGGCAGCAGAAGTAGCCTGCAGTACTGGATTCTAACCACTGCGCCACCAGGGCTCACTCATAAACATATAAATACATTTGCACACAGTCACTTCTATTTTAAAAATTATATCTTTTTTCTCCTCAAATACCTGTTCATAACCAGGATCTGACATCTATTACATAAACTCAGGGTTATACATTTTCTATATGTTTATATAATATTTTTCGATTTAGCTTTCGGTAGCTTTCACCATTTTTGTATGCCTGATCTACCAGTAAAGTTGAATAGTACAAATTGAAATAAAATAGCAAATTAGTTTAGTAAGATCAGTTCATATGTTCATTCCAAAATAAGCTATTTAGATAATTTTGAGTTTTATTGTACATGGACCTAATGGTTTGTAGGACTATGGTTTCTAGTCTGAGGCAAGTTACTTAAAATATGTATATAGGAAATGACCAGAGGAGAATCAATTAAAAACAATTCCACTTCAATTGATGTTGCTTTTCTCTTTGATTTATCAAAGGAAGAAGAGCAGTGACTGATCTCAATATCTGTGAAGTCAGCCTAGGGATTTCAATTAAATCCCATAAAAAGTCATGCTTCTAAGGGAAGTAATAACATTTATTTGGGATATAAGTGCAATTAAATCTACACAATTCCCAACCACAGCAGTAGGATTTTGTGCAAATAATAATCTACATTAAAGGACTTAAATTAACATACTGCTAATAAGTGATAAGATGTTATTTCATAGCAGTTTATCAGGGCATTGATTCAGTTCCATTTCTAATAGTAAGGGTTAATGGTCATTAAATTTGAAAGCTTAAAAACCTTTATGAGAACAACCTTTAAATATAATTCAAAAATCACTATTTTAATCCATGTAGACTGTCAAAGTATAATATGAAGTAGACATGGTTATTACAACTTTCCCTGCTGCAGCATGCTTCCATTTTTTTATATCAAATTTACTTTGCAGTCATGTAATATGCAGTTGGGCCAGTTCATTTTTAATGACTCAAGTCATGGCATTTCTGTGGGTCTATGGAAAGTTTCTGGGATTTATGATCTGGGGGTTTGGGGCTGGGAGTTTTCTCAAGAGTCCTTTTACTAACCAGTATTGACAAACAGGTGGGAATATTCTTCTCCTAGCCACTTCAGTTCACTTATCTCCTCCTCCTCCTCCTCTTCCTCCTCCTCCTCCTCCTCCAGCATACAAGAACAAAGGTGATGTAAATGCTGAAATGGGCAGGATTGTGCATCTTCTACCTGTTGCCCTACCTGTTTGTTGTCTCCACTTATGTATTGCACAAAATTTAAAGCAATTCAGGCAAATACAAAGTAAGGATGTCAATCATCTGTGGCATCCTTCCAGATTTTTAATTTCCTGGCTTGACCTGGCTGTCCCAGGCTTTCTTTAGTATATCAAGTGTGGAAAGAAGAGTTTGTTTCGCTGAGCCAAGAATGTGTGCAGCAGGTTTTTCTTCATTTTACTAATGCTTGTTCTACTACCAAAACCAATAATGTATCCCAGTCAAAATAAAAGGGTAAATTGGCAGATAATACTTTACATTTTGGAATGAAAGGGAATTGTTGTTCCTGGTTATCTGTAAGTTAGGTTTAGGTGTAGACCAATGGTCCCTGACTTTTTGGGCACCAGGGAGTGGTTTCATGGAAAGAGATTTTTCCACAGACTAGAAGGGGCGTGGTTTTGTGTGCTGCCCGCATTTCATGCATAGGCCTTCACTTCTTTGCACGGCCTAGTTTCTGGCATACCGTGGACTGATACTGGTCCACAAACCAGGGGTTGGAGACCCCTGGTACAGACCACAAAGATTTAGAGGGGTACATTTGTTTTTAAATTGTTTTTAAAGATAGCTCTTACTGACCTAGCTAGAATAAATACGCTCTGCCAGGATGGCCTGCCCAGCAGAGTGTAACTAATTGACAGGTTGTGCTTTATCCAAAACACTGAGTCAGTCCATCTCCTCATATAACTACACATATAGGTCAAATGGTTCAAGAAAAACTAAAATTGCACCCACCCACCCCCAATTTAAGTTTAAAAACTCAAGAACATCACTAGAGACAGAGCAATTTTAATTTTTCTCTATCTCTTTGCAGCCATCTGTTTTGGCTGAATCCAGAACAGGACATCATTTCAAATTTTCCTTCATGTAGAATTCAGCTAATTCAAACTAAGAACAGATAGAACAGAACTATTGGTGTATTACACTTGTTACACATCCACAATCCTACAATGTTAAAGAATATCCAAAGGTTCATAACCCTTCAGCCAAATTTAGCCTTTCAGTGGTATATTTGGGGCTGTACTCCAACTTTTTTTTAGGATTAGGGCAGACAAAGTGGATAAAGTCAGCCAAAAAAAGTAAAGGTGAGCTGATTTTAAAGTATAGCTTCTGTTGCTTCTGATATCTTAAGTCTTTTTTCCTTCTTTTTAAAATTAAAATTTTGTTACAGTTTTGGGAGGAGTGCTTAAGACTACATTGAGGATTTCCAGTGTCTGTTTCATAAACCAATTCACTTTGTTGTTGACTTCTGATAACCTTACGAATATGTTCATGAAGTTCTCTTGTGAAGAATACAAAAAAATGGTTTGCCATTCCATTCTTGGATTTTTAAATTTTTCAGTCTACATATGCTTTGCTGATAAGATCTGCCTAACCTCCAAGCCTAAACAAGATCATCCAGTACTATCTGCTGAGATGTGTTAATAATGAAATAGATTACATAGTTGTTTTCTGGCACACAATATTGGAAAAAATAAGGATTATCTACATATCTACTGAGATACAAGGTGTTAGTCCAGTAACCAGATGATCATGAGACAAACTATGGAAGAACACATAGTTGACTAAAACTAACACCATACATATCGAACAATCATTAAATGTACACAGTCATTGTTTAATGCATGGCTAATGATACCTTAATGAAAAAGCCACGTAGAACATTTGTTTTGCAAACATGTTCAATAAAAGAGATCATGCAAAAATGAACAAGAGGATGTTTCATTCCAGACTAGCAAATAATAATGATGGGCAAAGAACAGCTGGGAGGACATGAAAATGAGATCAAAAGATCAGTTACCAAACTACTCATTCTAATCTATGTAGGCATTGTAGAAGACCATTATCTGATGATAATGTTCCTGAGTTGAAAGGAAAACAATCTGTCCTATTGTCTCCTTTCCAAAAATGAAGTAAAATTTGTACATAACATCTCAATTTTCTTAGTCCAAGCTCTGTACATTGTTCTGCCGAATAAGGTCAGACAAGAGGGGGGAACCAGAGCATCCAGCTGTTCATTCCATTTCTCTCCAATGATGAGAAAGTTTTCTTTTTGCAGCTGTTGTACCATCTTGGGGGGGGGGGGATATATATTTAAGGAACTTCAGAAAGAAACTACATTTGTACCCCTGCATTCTCCAAAGCACCTGTGGAAAACAATAGTAATTTTTTCTCCACAATCTACTATCTCCTATCAAAAGTAGAGATAGGGATGTTGGGTAATATGATTTTAAAATGATGTCTACCAAAAGCCCTTGGCATGAATGAACTAGCATAATTATATAATTGTAATCAGGTGATATCTAATAATTCTGATATTACATTTTTGATGTTAGGGTGGGAACCTGAAATATCTAGATTTTGGTGAACAACCACTATCTCACTGCTAGGGATGCTAGATGAGGCTCTTAGGAATTATGGTTTGGCCACTGCCAGAAGATTGCACATTCACATTCCTGATTTGTGATCTTCAATCATTCTAAATTTCTATCCATGAAGGAAGATAGGAGTATTGATCTGAAAGTTGTCTTGAATCACAAAGCCTAATATATACAAGGAAGTCCTTAAAAGTAATTGCTGAAATGCCAATGGACTGGGAGAAATATCAGGAACAATGTGACTGGCACAATTCTATAAATCTAAACTCCACTAATAAGCAGTCTCACCCCTTTTCTACCTCAATTGTATCAAATCACCCATGGGTTTAAAATGGGCACTAAGAAGATAGAAACTGACTTCAATAACCCAGGTGGAAGTGCCCCTCGCAAAGCAAAACAAATCTTATGTGCCATTTGATGATAAATATATAAAACTCCTCATCTTTAGTTAATCATCAGTGGATGTTATTGGAAATAAACCTTTTTGCACTGCTGATAGCAGTTAAAAGAAAAATAATCAGAATAGGGCTTTGAGACCCCAAAAATAGTTTAGCTATTATAAATTAACTTGCTCTCTGGGCTAATTTTGATTCAAGTGTAGGTAATTGGCGCCTTCCACATATTTTGGACTACCACATTCATTAGTTCCAGTCAGCACTCCCCTTTCAGAAAAGCAAATCAAAGAATTTTAAAACAAGAAAAGAAAAAAAGAATCAGTTACTAGTTTACAGCTAAACCAATCACTACACTTCATATTTTACTATTCCTCCAAATCATCCTTGGTTCCATTCAACTCATACACAAAACACTGTTTCATACATTACCTCAGTTTTCCTTTGTATATTTACTTTGCTTTTCACCCTCATTTTCTCTATATAGTCAAACAATTGCAACATTTTTCTTTGGTACAGATAGTCCTCGGTGTACAACCACAATTGAGCCCAAAATTTCTGCTGCTAAATGAGACAGTTGAGTTTTGCCCCATTTTACAACCTTTCTTGCCACAGCAGTTAATTGAGTCACTTCAGTTATTTAGTTAGTAACATGGTTGCTGGGTAAATCTGGCTTCCCATTGACTTTTCTTGTCAGAAAGTCGCAAAAGATGATTACATGACCCCGGGACACTGCAGCTGCCATAAATATGAGCCAGTTGCCAAGCATCTGAATTTTGATCACATGACCATGGGTATGCTGCACTGACATAAGTGTGAAAAATAGTCATAAGTCACTTTTTTCAGTGCCATTGTAACTTCAAATGGTCACTAAATGAACTGGGTAAGTTGAGGACTATCTGTATTCATATTTATTGTTACATTCAATCTGTATTCATCCAGCACCCTTTAATTCGGGATCCTCTCACTTGTTTTGACCATACACACTTCTTAAGCATCTCATTCCTTTTGTTAATAACATTTTTAATTGAATTTTAAAATTACAGAGATAAAAAAATGAATATAAACTAAAAAGAATATTAACAATAACAAAATATAAAATGCAAAAAGATGAAGTGGGGGAAGGAAAAGGGTGCTTTCTAAATAATATAGACAGAAATAACTTCCCCCTTTGTTAAGACAAATATGAACATTTTCAAAAGCTTAACAGCTTCTCTAAGATTTCAACTGAAACCCTCTTCATCCCATATCTCATTTTATCTATTGACAATAAAACTTCATTTTTCAAACTTAATCAGAAATGTCCATTAAGAGCTAGCAGAAATAACCATATAGACATTTTAACGTTTAACTTTCATTATTCTTTCCCATAGTTTATATAATACTTTGTTATTTTCTCTAAAACTCTTCTTCCCATGTCACTCATATCTCTAAACAAATCTTTAAAACCTCACCATTCAAACTTAATCAAGAAAAATTCCATTAAGAGCTACTGGAAACAAGTTGAAAATATTAATCTTTAATCCCTTCAAATGATGCAACAAATTTTTCATTTTCTCATCTATTCTAATTATAATATCATAGCTTATCACTGTCTCTAAAAATAAAATAAAATATTCTTCTTCCCATAAACAAATATTTATAGTCTCATCCTAGATCAGGGGTGGGCAAACTTTTTGGCTCGGGGGCCTCATTGACTTTTAAAATTTGACAGACGGGCCGCCACCTGGTGTCGAAATGCCTGTCATTACAAGTCAAAATCAAATGAATGCAATCATTCAATCATTCACATCACACCTTAATTCTGTACCAATCTTCGGCGGGCCGGATTAAAAAGACCAACGGGCCGGATGTGGCCCGCGGGCCGTAGTTTGCCCACCCCTGTCCTAGATCCTAGTCAAGAAAAAAATCATTAAAAGCTGTTAGAAAAAAGAGGATTATAACTTCGATCAAATAGGCCCACTTTGTAAACTTAGTTTTAATTTTTAGAGACTTAATTATTCCCTTTAAGTAATGTCCCAAAAGCTTTTTTTTCTCTTTTGCTTTACTCATAAATTTCTTCATAGATATAACACATCTCTTTTGTAATTCCAAAGTAAGAAAATTAGCCAACTCACTTTTCTGAATTAAGATCCATATATCCCAATCTTTCTTCTGGTTTATTATTTACACTGCATTTAATTTTGTTGTACGAGGTGCAATGACAATAAAGTAAACTAAATTACTATATTTCTTAATACTTGGGATGAAGAATGAAGTCATTTATTTATATGTTTTTTCTTTTTCTTTACTATATTCTTACAGAAGAGGAAAGCATTTTATCAGCTGCTGGCTGAAGATTGTCAGCATCTCTCTCCCGCTTTGAGGTTGTCTGCTGTTGGTTTGCTGAATTCAAACCTGTTCTTCCTTCACCATCAGTCAACTGTTAAGCCTGTTAGGCTGCAATCCTTCCTGTCTGTTCTCCCACACAACTCTTTCTCCAACACACATTTTCAATCAAGTAATATAAGTGTTTTTCTGTTATAATTGTAAATCAGTTGTGGTCCAGTGTTCTTCAGGCTGCCTTAAAGTCCCAAGGGAGAAAACAAAGAGGAAGAAAAGCTCATACTGGCTACTATAAGGTTTTCTTTCCACATGGATGGACTTTATTTCCTTCTAATGCTCTCTTCCTTTTCTCGGTCTTCATTCAACCTCTAGCTAACTTCTGCTGCTGTTTTTCTTCTCCAAGGTCATCTCTATGGTTTTCTACAGCAACCTAAACCTCTCCTAGTTGCTCTACTATCATCCCAAACTCTTTCTCTCCATGAGGGATAGTAGAAAATGAGCTGTTCTTTCTCTTCTTTATTTGCAGAATGGTAAGAGCACTTCACAGTGAAATATTTCTTCCTGTGTTTATCATCTTTTCTTCTCGAGAATGTCCCTGGGGAATAAAAATGACTTCAGGCTGAAATGGGTACTGAAAAACAAATTAAAGTTTCTGTGTTTGAGTAGCTCCTTGGCAGCAATAATGTATTTGCATATCGCTATATTGTTTAGCTTCAAGCTGGAGGTTACTGAAGATCCCTTGGCATAATATGCCAGGGCCAAACATTTATCATCCCTCATCAATTAGAAATTGTAATGTGTTAAAAACCCGATCTGTTTGTTGAGATCTTCAAAGATTGCCTGAAACTTTTTGATGCGTATGAGTTAGGCAGTCTCTCATTCTATAATGTTGGAGTAGTTTCATTGTTCTAAAACTGTCACTTTGAAATCTGTGATTAGAATATCCTGGGAAATTAAAATGCTCTGATATTATTTTGTCCTTGTTTTTAACTCTAATGTCAAACCTATGTGCATTAATTATTTTGCATGAAGCTTGACCTATTCATCCAGTGTAAAATCAAGAGGAACATTGCTGGTAGATGATGGTGCCTATCACATTGGAGGGAGAATAAGTGAATGCACCTCTAGTTTTGTGTGTAATGAGGATGTTACCCATTCAGTCATGCCCAACATTTAGTGATTCTATGGGCCATGTCTCTCCATATGTTTCTGATCTTGCACTACTTCTTTGAGTTTTTGTACGCTCTGCCTGGTGTCAGCTTTGAGGTGTCAGCTTTGTGTGTATTAGTTCTTTTGAATGTGGAGAGAAGTAGACATCTACAGTAGGCTGGTTGCAGAATCTAGTTTCCATATTAGTAACATTGCTCTGTTATGTCCAGTTTCCTGTGAGAATCTGTTTCAGGTTTAGGATTCCTGAGTTTTTATTTTATTTTATTTCAGCAGAAATACAGTTAAAAGCTTTGGAGAACTCTGTATAGTTAGTAGTCAGATTTTCTGGGCTTCAGACGACCAGTACTGATGTATTGATCAGGCTTTTGCAAATGTCTCCCCTCCACCATCTCAGCAAGTCTTTTTCAGTACAACAATGGGCTTCTAGCTGTTTGCATACTCAATTATTCTAGTCCAATGTATAATTTGTACGAAGGGCATAGGTAGTTGTTAAGAATTTGCAATCCTGGTTCTTTATTGTAGACATGAGTTCTTTAATTCTTTGAAGCAGCTGCATTCTATCTGTTCTATGCAGTGCAGGTTACAATGTTGGTAAATTTCCCATACAGTGTTCTGTCTTTCAATTTGCAGGGTCCCTGTGTGGTGTTTTTGTAGGTTTCTGGTGTGGTGCCTAATGGATGGAGTAGGCTGCTGGTGTGTTCTGGGGTTTTTTAATATATAGAGTGTTATATATTACCGTGTTTCTCCAACAATACGGCCTCCACCAATAGGAAGCCCCAGCATGATTTATTGCCATAAAATCAAATTAAGCCCCTCCCCCCAAATTAAGGCCCATATTAAACATGCGAAATGGGGGGGGAATGGGGGGGGGCTTGCCGTTAGGAAGTACTTTGTTGCATGCCCGGATATGGTGCTGCCTGCGTTGGTGGAGCACTTCATATCGGGAGACCTTCCGCCACCGTTAATTTCCCTTCTCCCTTGCTGCCGTAGCGTTACAGCAACGCCGCGGCGTTTGGCGCAGCCACGTGCAGCCAGTCAGGGCTCCTCCCTGCAACCGGAGCCCTGAGGAGACACTTGGCTTCAGGCGCTCCTGTGGCCGCCTTCCCTTTGCCTTCGATGGTAAAGTGAATTATTTTAAAAACCTCCGCTCATCCTATCAGGGCCGTGCGAGCTGAGCAGAGCCGGGAAAGCGAGCCGCGGGTGTTTCCTGGTTCTGCCCAGCCCGTACGGCTCTGCCGCGGCCCTGGCGGGATGAGCGGAGGTTTTTAAAATAATTCACTTTACCTCTCTAGCCGAGGCTGACATCTGACTGAATCTCTATCCTGCTCCTTTATCCTCACGACGGGGTCGGCAGCGACGCTCTCTGGTGCGGCCACCTCAGCTTGCCAGCCTTGCCCCGCTATGAGACAATACTGTGACAGCCGCTGCTGCCGCACTCCCTTCTCTTTCCTCGCCTCTCCTCCCTTCGCCGGCAGGAGTGTGCGCGCCTGCTGCCACTGCCGCCGCTCCTGAGGCCATCTGGGGCGGGCAGGCGGGAAAGCAAGCAAGGTGGCTGTGCTGTCTTCTTTTTCCCTCAGCGAAGCGCCGCCGCTTGCTGCCGCCACCGCCACCTGCGATGGGCGAGGAGGCGGCGGAGGCACCCGAAATGTCACCAAGGCAACGAGTGCCTCCCGCCGGGCCCTCCGCTCATCCCGCCAGGGCCGTGGCAGAGCCGTGCGCGCTGGGCAGAACCAGGAAACACCCGCGGCTTGCCTGCCACGGCCCTGGAGGCACTTCCTGTCAGCCTCAGCTAGAGAAAAGAGCCAGCCTCTCGGAGCACGCCGGCATCTTTCCCTCTCTCTCTATGTATGAAAGAGCTCGCCTCGCTCGGAGCGTTTGCGAAGCACACGAGTTTTGCAGTCGGAGAGGGAGGCGGCAGCGAAAAGGACGCGGCGGCAACGGCAGGATGCTGCAAGTCAGGACCTTGCATTGAAGCAGCCCGGGGGGCACGTAGCCACCTCCCTCCAGCCCACCTTGAGGATTTGCCTTTTGTTGTTGGTATACTTGGCTTCAGGTGCTCCTGTGGCCGCCTTCCCTTGCCTTCGAAGGTAAAGTGAATTATTTTAAAACCTCCGCTCATCCCGCCAGGGCCGCGGCAGAGCCGTACGGGTTGGGTAGAACCAGGAAACACCCGCGGCTTGCTTTCCCGGCTCTGCTCAGCTCGCACGGCCCTGATAGGATGAGCAGAGGTTTTTAAAATAATTCACTTTACCATCGAAGGCAAAGGGAAGGCGGCCACAGGAGCGCCTGAAGCCAAGGGTCTCCTCAGGGCTCCGGTTGCAGGGAGGAGCCCTGACTGGCTGCACGTGGCTGCGCCAAACGTCGCGGCGTTGCTGTAACGCTACGGCAGCAAGGGAGAAGGGAAATTATCGGTGGCGGAAGGTCTCCCGAACATCCAAGCTGTCGCCGCCCACCCACCCGAGGATGCAAGGGGGAAATTAAGTCACCCCCAAAAAGACGGCCTAGCCGGTTTTTCGGGGGTCAAAAAAAAAATAAGGCCCGGCCTTATTATGTGAGAAACACGGTATATTCTAGGAGTACCTTTCTGTTGATTTCTTTTTCAGAGCACCTTTAAATGAAATGGGAGTGGGTCAATAATTTTGAATATATTTTGGAGGCGGTTGGCAGCCCATGGGCCGGATATGTTACGCATAGAACACACCCACCCTGGCTCTGCAAAGGCAAAACTACATTGCGATACATCACGATCCAGCCTGTGACATGATCAAGTTTGGTACCTGTGTAAATTTAAACCAAACCTTTAAACCCTAAAGGTAGTTTGATAGTGGTTGCAGCTATGTTTATCTTCCTGGGACAAAGAGTAACTCTTCTTCTTGAATGCATCAGTGAACCAGAGTCTACTGGAGTGGGTGGCCATAACAACTTTAATGAAATATATTTTGTTTTCCATTTTGCACGTAGCTCACTCAGAAAGCCAATCTGCCATGTTTTTGTATTAATCTGATACTGCTTCAAATAAATCTTCATTAAAATCTTCATTTAGTATTTCTAAACACACTTTCAAAATGTTCACTTAAAAATACATTCTGTAAGGTGACATATTTCTAAATGCAAATTAATATTTTTAACTTAGAACTGCAGGTGGTTAATTATATTCCAATTCATTCCTGAATCCGAAAGATTTTGATCCAGTCACCTCTTATCAGAATTTATAAGTATTCAACTGGGCGTACTCCCAAGGCATTTTCTGTAGTTTCAGAGAATAATTATCTCCCTTCATCAGGATGTTTTCAAATAATTTTTGTTAACACTCCTTTTTATCATTACATTTATACAAATCTCTAGCTATCAAGGACATCCACAGACAAGCCTTTCCTTGTTTTACTAAACTCAGAAAAGTTCCTAAATAACAAAAACCCTACAGGACTCTTTGAGTTTCGATTTTTTTTAAATAAATGAAAATGTTAGAATGGCAGTAATAAAGAACATCTCAAAAGCATCAACAGCTCTAAAAGGGTATTTGTGACTTTTTAAAGACTGCAAAGTGGCTCCGGCAAGTGTAATTGACAATAGTGAATAGATGCCAACAATGGCCATACAATTACAATTATAGCTGCCACCATAGTAATGTGCACCAGTTAAGACAAGAATTATTTCTAGGTATGTACTACACAGGGCTGGGAAAATATCATCTTGGAAAAGAAACAGAGCTTGAATCTTAGGAATGCAGCTAAGAGATACGTTTTCAGAATAGAGGAGAAAACAGTAGAAAAAGACTTAATAGTACTACTTTCAAACCAAATGTTGCAACTGACTGCACATGTCAACATGCAGAGACTTCAGCAACTAAGAGACTAGGCTTTTGTACATGGTCCAAAACTCTAGAAGGATGCTTCTTGATGAAAGTGTTGCTTATGATAAAAGTGTGGCCATAGAAATGCAAATAACTTTTCAATTAAGGTTCACAGTACTTATCTTTTTGTAGACTTCCATGCCTCTTCCTAGTTTTGCAGGTCATTTGGGGCCCCTGTAAGTTGCATGATCTTTACAATACAGATCTGTTCCAAAACATGTGGCAACCCTGCCTTCTTTTGTTTCTGATCAAGAAATAGGAATTACAGAACCACATATTTTGCCATTCTTTGCTGATATGCCTTGTAACAGCAATAGTTAATATATACTGCTTCATAATGCTTTACAGCTCTAAGCAGTTTACAGCATATTGCTCCCAACAATCTGGGTCATTTTACTGACCTTGGAAGGATGAAAGGCTGTGTCAATCTTGAGTCGATCAGAATTGAAGTCATGGCAGTTAGCCTGCAATGCTGCATTTGAACCATTGCACCACCACATACATGCTGCCTTGGCCCTGTTGTGGTCCACCGATGGTCTGCGGAGCTGACAGCAGAGTTGGACAGTGGAGAGGAACACGGGCCAAACCTGGAATCTGGGGAGGGCTCGGATGAGGGATCTGCGTCTGACACAGAGAAGGGGCCAGGGCCATCTGACAGTTATGCGCTGACTCCGGAGCCTCCAGAATCTGACATCAGCAAGGCAGGGGGAGCCTATTCCCAGTGCACGCTTGCACAGAGCTGCCAGAAGGCAAGAACAGTTAAGACAAAAGGGGCAACTCGGGAGTAAGGCTTGGAGATTGGCCCCTCCCATAAGACATAAAGGAGGAGCAAAGGGACATGAGCCTTTTCAGGAAGCAACTTTGTTCATTCTGGTCAGTTTAAAATCTGAAGCTCCATGTTGACTTTGTACTCAATTTGGCCTTGTACAACTAATTGGCAATTTAGTCATTGGCAGCATTTCAAGAGAGATAAAGGTGGGTGCTTATCAGCCTTATCCCAGAAGACTGTGGCAGACTTCTGTTGGACTATTCATAAACTGTTTGGGACTCATTACAGGCTGTGAATGCATATAAGTCACAGTTGTTGAAATCAGGCATGATATTCTGCTCTGAAAAAAAAATCGGGGCCGGCCAAAAGAGACCCCCCGCCGCGCGCCCGGGGAGCGCCCGCTGCTTTCCCTCGCCGGGGCCGGGCGGTGGCGTGTTGCACGGAGGCTGGTCTGTGGCTGGCCCAGCTCCCTTTTCCTGCCGCTCAGCGGCCTCCGCTCGCACTGCCCAGGCTCCGCTCAGGTATCCGGCTGGGGCTGTCAGGAGTTGCTACCGCCGGCGCAGCTCCACGCGGCTCCAGTCCCGCGTTGCCTCGGGAAGGGAAAGGCAAAACCAGGAGCCGCTGCTGCCGTTGCAAAGCGCCGCCGCGGCTCTTCCTTTTTGCCTTTCCCTTCCTGAGGCAACGCGGGACGAGCCGCGCCAGCAACTCCTGACTCAGGGCCTCCGAGGGGAAGGGACGGAGGAGAAGGGGTGGGGGGAAAGGGGGGATTCCCAAAAAAATCAGAATTCTGATTTTAATCGGAAGAATATCATGCCTGTGAAATTTTAAAAAAAAAGGATTTTGGGAACAGCATGTGATTGTTACTGTCTCAGGAAGCCTTGGTCAGAACAGGCCCATAACTTTAAATATGAAAACTTGTGTATTTGTATCTAATAAAAGTGTTGCATTGGTACGGATTTAGAATGATTTTCTGTAAACAAAAGGCAGAGTTTAGTTCAAGATCAATTGCACATCTTTATCAAACAGCTTATGAGATTCTAAAGCAGACTAGGTGATTAGGGAATCCTATGTGCACGTCTGGGCAGAAAGTCATTGCCAGTCACAAAAAGGCCTTTTAACA